>NC_045442.1:56880032-56936364 GCF_002776525.5 Piliocolobus tephrosceles | reverse complement strand
AGAGAGGGACAGAACATCATGAAGGTCATCAAGGCAAAGACTGAAGGTTGGGTGGAGGTACCACCAAAGGAAGGGAAATGATGTGAAGAGAAGACCAGAACAACTAAGGTCACATTTGGCTCTGTCCCTATGTTTCCGATGGGTGGCCCTCAGAGAGAGTCACCATTAAATTAGGGGACCTTTGAACCAGAGGGGTAGTCAAGAAAGGCGTTGCAGTAAAGGGGTGTTATATAAGCATATGTTCCAAGCACTTTAAGCAAATAGCTGTACCCCACAAACACTTGATGATTTGTTAAGTGTATGAAAGGGGCATTTTGAAGGTATAACCAACACACACACATGCACACAAATTCACAAGCTACCACTCCATGATTTGTTAATACGGAAAAAAATGTGTGTATGGATGCATGTGCATTTGTTTTTGTTTGTCATTGCTTCTCCTAGAACTCTTTATTGATACAGAGAAAAAAAATAAATTAGTTTATGAGGCAGAGGGTTGTTAGGAAACCTTTCCAGAGGAGGTGATCTCTGAGTAAGGTTTTAAGGAATGACTGGAATTTGCAAGACAGACAAGGAATGGAAGAGGGTTGGCAAGAGGGAGTAGCCTGTCTATAGGCACTGAGATAGTGCTACAGGGTGAATGTCTGTATCCTCCCACAATTCATATGTTGAAGCCCTAACCCCCAATGTGATTGTATTAAGAGGTGGAGTGTTGGAGAGGTAATTAGGTTTGGATAAAACCATGAGGGTGGCGCCCCATGATGAGATTAGTGTCCTTTTAGGAAGAGGAAGAGACAGCAGAGCTTTCTGTCTCTGCCTGTCATATGAGGACATCACAAGAAGACAGCTGCCTACAAGCCAGGAAGAGAACCCTCACCAGACCCTAGCCACACCAGCACCCTGCTCTCAGACTTCCGGCCTCCAGAACTGTGAGAAATGAATTTCTGTTGGCTAAGCCACCTAGTCTTTGGTATTTTGTTATGGCAGCTGAAGCTGACTAAGGGGGTAGTTAGAAAAGCTTTTTAGAGGGTATTAGGAAGGCTTTTGTGACAGAGCTGCCACAGTAGGATATCTGAATAAGGTTTTAAAGAATGAATAGAATTTGCCAGGCATACAAGGAATGGAGGAGAGTTGGCAAGAAGGAAAGGTGTATATAAAGGTAACAAAAAACATTTAGAATTTGAGAAAGTCATTTTGTGTGGCTGAAGTGTGCTACGTTAGTTTCTTATTGCTGCTGTAACAAACTATCAAAACTTAGAAGCATAAAACAAAATGTATTTTCTTATAGTTCTGAAAATCAAAGATCTGTCATGGGTCTCACTGAGCTTGAAGTGTTGGCAGGCTGTGTTACTTTGGGGGGCCTCAAGGGAGAATCTGTTGCCTTACCTTTTCTAGCTTCTGTGGATCACATGCATTACCTGGCTTGCAGCCCCTTCCTTCATCTTCAAAGCCAGCAGTATAGCATCTTCATATTTCTCTCTGACTCTGACTTCCTGCCTACCTCTTCCGCATTGAAAGGACCACTGTGATTGTGTTGCACCCACATAGAGATAGTCCAGGATAATCTGCTTATATTAAGGTCAGCTGACTAGCAACCTTAATTTCATCTGCAACCCTATTCCCTCATGCCATGCAATGGAACATATTCACAGGTTCCGCGAATTCCATGGACATATTCAGGGAGGCCATTATTCTGCATACCACATATACAATGCAAGACATTGAGGGCGACCGTAAAGAGTAAAGATGACATGACCCATCAACCCTAGGTGGAAAAGATCATCCATTCAAAAGGGACCATCATCTGACATTTAAAAATAGAGGAGTGAAGGTACTAGAGATTTTCCTAAGGTATAATGGTTATGTTTCTGTTGACTATTGGTTCATAAACCCAAAACTTGGTGGCTTAAAACAGTAATGATTTATGATTTCTCAAGATTCTGAGGATTGGCTGGTGATTCCACTGCTGGTTTCACCTGGGCTCATTCATAAACTACATTCAGCTGTAGGGTTGGCCGAGCTGGAAGGTCTAAGGTGGCTTTGCATTATCCGGCACTTGGTGACAGCCATTGGCAGGGCTACCTCAGTGGTTTTCAATGTGAATTCTCATCCCCTGCTGGGCTAGGCCAGTTTCCTTACATGGCGGGCTTGTGGCAGCATTCCAACAGCAAGAAGGTGGAACTGCTGGAGACCTAGACTCTAGACCTCACACAGCATCACCTCCACCGCATTCTTTTGGGCCGAGCAGTCAGAAGCCTAACATTAATTCAAGGGAAGGAAAATAGATTTCACCTCCTGATGGGAGTTGCTGCCGTGGCCTTATTTCATCCAGCACAGGCTGTACAGGTAGGAGTTTTTGTTCTGAGCGTGGAATTTTGAAATTTGGGATTTCAGAGGTAAAATGTTTCTGGATGACAATAATATCCAGCACGTGTCCAAAAGGAGATGGATGGCTCAGGTAGAATGTGGTAAAGATCACTGGCACTGAAGGAGAGAAGAAATGGTGAGGGTAGGATATGGGCTGCACCATCCTGTGGGCCCAAGAACGCTGTGTGGGCAGGGAGTGTGGAGGAGTGGCCTGAAGTCCAGGAGATGACAGCAATAATAGCGGACAGGTATGAGATGATCAGACCAGATGGGGTGATTCTGTAGACCATGAAGATCAGGATCACGCTTTTCTAGGTCAGCCTTGTGAGTGGTGGGGACCAGAACTACTCCACCATGCCCTTCACTTACCCACCTGCATGGTCTTGTTTATTTAACAGTTTTTCAAATAAACTTGTCCCTTCTGACTTCTGAATACTGTGCAAGTGGATTCATCAGGTATTGGTGAAAATATGAAATAATGTTCAAGTCAGTTTTGAGTAAGATGGCAGAGCTGCCATGGTAGCAGATTACCAGTGTCCATTCTTTCAAGCTTTTCTTTTTTTTTTTCTACCTTCCTTATCTCCTCAGGTATGTATCTAAGTATGAGAGGGTCTCCACATCGATCAGCAGGATTTATAGTGGTGACATTTATTAATAGTGTTAAATGAATAATACTTATTACTCTCATTCTAGGTAAATAAAAATCAGAAACCAGACAGTCATTATCCAGATGGTCCTAAGAGTACACTCAACCATCAGAATGCTAGATATGGATAAATTAGAGCCTGTAACAAGTGGAGAAGGATATAATTGCATATTTTTACAATTACTACCATAATTTAATGTTTCTGTGTTTATGTGTAACAAATGAACAAATGATTTACAACAATGCAACTGTAGCATGAGTTTCCATCCTTAGCTGTGACTTCACATTCTTAAAATACTTTTTAGAGTACCTCAAGAGACATTTCTATTCCAAATAAAAGATTTTCAGTATTTGGAAATTCAGTGAATGCTTCCTGGAAATTCCATATCTGCAGCAAGTGATCTGGGCCATGAATATTTAACTCTGCCCAGCCTTTTATTTTCCCTTACATATTATTCATTTCGCACAAGGGTCAGCACCTTTAGCAGTCACTTTGGTCTTGAGCAGACTGTTAGGGATTAGAGGACCCACGGATGTTATTCTCACCTTTGACACAGAAATTCTTCTTAGGACTACTCATGAAATGTGTCTAAAAATAAGTGAAGTAATGATAGTTTTTGTAATCATAGCCTTAATACGAAACTAGAAGGGCTTCTGTTACTCTCGAAGTCATCTTCAGTGAAAGCGACACAGCCATTTCATCAGTGCTGCTATGATTCAACTTATTTGGGGGATTCCTTCTTGGGGGCTGCTAGCAGGGCTAGTTTGCAAGCCTACCAGAAAATCAATTCTGTATTATTAGTGTCCTATTCTCCGTTTTTACCAAGTCTAAACATTCTCCCAAATTTTAGGGATTGGCTCTATATGACATTTATCTATCAAAAAGATAAATAAATAAATAAAATTCACCCTTAAAAGAGTAAGGTTTCCCACCACTGAGGACATTTAAAGTAATGAACCTCCATTTCCAAAGTTGTGAGACTCCAACTAGAATCTGTTTTTCTGATTCAGGCTACTACCCCACGCTAATGTAACCAGAAACTTCTCAAAGAGTGTTAAGTATTACCATTTTTATTCTGGAATTTAGAAATGCCTCAGGCAAGCATTTTTAACACAGCTTTCTGACTCTCTTATCTTTTCATGAACTGTGACCTCTTCCCCACCCTCTCCACACCCAAAACTTCTTCTGTCTTCTTAGCTTAAGATCAGCTATACCACATCTTGTTTCTGTGTTCTTTCATTTTCAGTGAGTTACTGTTTGGTTAATTCTTCCAAGTTGTATCCTTTTTACAGAACTTTGTCATTATTAGGTTTATGAGTTTGCATCTAATTGTGGCCTTCCACCTGACTCAATTTTGTTGTCATCTGAAGGCATTCAGCATCATGATTATAATTTTTGAAGCCATCAGTGTGTCAGGTACTACACTGAGGACTTAATTCATCAGTTCACATAATCCTCACAACAACCTTAGGAGATGAGTATTATTATGATTCCCACTTAACAGATGAGGAGACTGAAGTTTAGAAAGTACAAACAACTTGCCCAAAGTCCAATGGCTGGAAAAGGGGGGAGCTAGGATTCAAACTCACATCCTTCTAAGGCAGGGTTTCACAACCTCAGCCCTGTAACATTTGGGGCTGGGTAATTATTTGTTGTGGGACATTGTCCTGTGCATTGCATAATGTTTAGCAGCAGCATCTCTGATCTTCTACCCACTAGAAGCAGAACTCCTAAGTGACAACCAGATATATCTCCAGATACTGCAGAGTGTTCCCTGGGATTTGTTTAGGATCCACCAATCTAACACTAAATTCATGCTTTTGGTATGTTATACTGTTAGACGGGTAACTAAGAAAACCATAGAAATTTAAAACTAAATTTGCAAGAAATCAATTTTAGGAGTCACCATGCCTGGTTGATCATCAGAATTGGAGATTTTTAAAGACTCCTTTTCCCCACCCAGGATGTTCAGGATAAGTATTTGTCAGGTGGACAGGTATCTGACTGTTTTAAGACTCTCCATGGTATAGGAATTACAGATCCAATCCTAACCTAAGCACACATATCTGTTCCTTGAATCACTCTACTCCATTCCCGCCAAATCGTTCTCCAGCCTCAGCTTTAACACGTCTTGTGATGGCATTACAGTCGACAGTTCCATACCCTTCACTTTCTGAAACAGCCCATGTTCCAATAGTCCTAACTGTGAAAAATAATTCTTCTTAATATTCTTTCTCTATATCCCTGTCAGTGCCCTTAATCTCATATTATCCAAGTTATCGTTTTTCTCAAATCAGATGAATTAAACAAACACTTGAGTCCCAATTATGTATTAGACTTTACTCTGAACAGTTTCTTTACCATAGCCATTAAAATCTTTACTGACTCCTTAAAAATGACTGTCCACCCACTTTTTTCAGTTTAACAATGGACTTCCATTGCTTGTCAGCCTTTTGACTAAGATCAAGTATAGTATCTGTTCTTATTACAATAGACTCCCTCAAAAATGCAATTATAATTAATTAACATATTAAAATCATACATGGCTGGCCTCCTACCCAGCTGCTACTGGTAAGCAGTCTGCACCCCTGTTTGTGAAGGGTCCTGTCCCTGGGGAGACCAAGCTGGCAGGTGCTTTTTTTCTTCCTCTTGGCCTCTCATCAGCAACCCTGTTTAAACCTTCTTGGATGATTTCAGGAAGATTCCAAAGTAACTCTCCTGGTAAAATTATTCTTTGCCGTATGTTCCAGATTTCTTGATGAAAACACAGAAGATAATTTTTTTGAATCTTATTATGGTCCCTCTTAAGAATATCTTTTTTGTGGCTGGGCACGGTGGCTCACATCTATAATCCCAGCATTTTGGGAGGCCAAAGTGGGGAGATCACTTGAGATAAGGAGTTTGAGACCAGCTTGGTCAAAATGGCAAAACCCCATCTCTACTAAAAATATAAAAAGTAGCCAGGCATGGTGGTGGGCACCTGTGATCCCAGCTACTCAGGAGGCTGAGGTAGGCGAATCGCTTGAACCCAAGAGGCAGAGGTTGCAGTGAGTGGGGGTTGCACCACTGTGCTCTAGCCTGGGCGACAGAGTGAGATTCCATCTCTCTCTCTCTCTGTCTCTGTCTCTCTCTATATATATATTTATGAATTATGAATTTGATTTAATACAAATAAATATAAGTTAATTTGATTAAATTTAGACTTACAGTTTACTCTTCTTTGACGTCAGGTAGTCTTTCAGCCTACACTTTTGATTATTCTCTAAGTCCCCATAACAGTTTTGAACCTATAGAAAACTACTTTTCAACAACAGATATTGGCTAATGGGCAATATTATGATGAAGTAGATGCTAGCATTGCCAAGGCTGCCTATTGTCCCAATGTTGATGTTTAGCCCTACAGGTGACCGGACTTGCTAGCAGGCCAACGTGAGTAGCCAGTAGGCTATAAATGTGTGCCAGCTGTCCCGACAGTGGCTGAATGGAGCTCCAGTAGGCAGGTTGTGTTTAGAGAAAACCAAGAAGAAAATAACATGTTAACGGGAATAAACCGTTTGGGGTCAAAATAACAGTCCCATGTTTTTGTACTTGTGTGAGATATAAAAAGAAAACTTGAGTGTCAATTAGGCTTAGTATGAACTTCCAAACATTCTTGCCTGTGCTTGTGCACCTCCAAGGAAGTGGCTGGACGAAGGCAAAACTCCCTGAACCTCTCACGTCTTCGATTGCTCTGGAAAGCCTTGGTGTCCTTACTGCGGTGTTCACTCTCTTCTTACAGAGTTTTATAAATGGACGCTGACATGGACTACGAAAGACCCAACGTTGAAACCATCAAGTGTGTGGTCGTGGGTGACAATGCCGTGGGAAAGACGCGCTTGATCTGTGCCAGGGCATGCAATACCACACTCACGCAGTATCAGCTGCTGGCCACCCATGTGCCAACCGTGTGGGCGATTGACCAGTACCGCGTGTGCCAGGAGGTAAGATGCACAGAGTGTCTTTAGCATCCCTAGGGCACATCATTGCTGGTTACCAGTCTGATTTTTTCAAGGAGGAGCATGGGTAAATTGCACATTCAAAACAAAACTAACCTTTTTAGTGCCACAAAAGAAAACAAAAGTAAAATGCAAACCGGAGACTATGGCTCTGGGTATCCTGAATGAGGGTTGAGACAGGTGGTTCCGAAAAGGGAATTAAGACTTAGCTTAAATCCCATTAGATAGAATAAGGAAACTTAATGCACGTGAATTGAGGGGCACTGAGGGTGCTGACTTGAACACGCCTCTCCTGGGGAACTTCTTACTGACACTGAGCACAGATGCTGTTTCTCTCTCGCCTGCAGGTCTTGGAGCGTTCTCGGGATGTTGTTGATGAAGTGAGTGTTTCTCTCAGGCTTTGGGATACTTTTGGTGATCATCACAAAGACAGACGCTTTGCATATGGCAGGTAAACCAAGACTAGTACAGCACGGTTGAGCTTGAGTGCAATTTCCTTTTCAAAACCAGCAGCTGGTTCACAAATCAACAAAAACCACAATCATATGGCCTTGAAATGTGTTGGGTTCTGCACTGTGTCTAAGAAAAGAAAAAAGAAAAAAAAAAAGAATGGTATTGTTTCCTGATGTCAAGAAAAGCAGCATGCCCTGCCAATGAGGAAGTACTGTGTTGAAAACAAGCAGTGGTCAAGCTGGAAGGTTTGCTGGATGAGGATTCTGTAACACCCTCCAACTGCAGGCTGCTTTGATTGCTGGTTCTCTGAGTAACACTTCACTTGCCTTCTGTTAGAATGTTTTATGTTATTTTGGCATTTGGTCAGCCTACTTCAGAAGGACTCTTTGGTCTTTTCATGACCATATTGGCAGAGTCTAATGTTATTTGCTTTGAGTTTTGTGTTATCTGAAAAGTCTGTTATTTTTATTAGAAGGTCATTTTTAAAAAGAAAGAAAAACATCTCTGAAGTCCTTTGCAAGACATATTTCCAAAATGAACGGAAATACTGATGTTTATTTTTTATTTTTAAAAAAAGGAGAAAAAAATCTAGTAATGGGAAAACTCCTCTAGAAGGACATTAATATGGGTAGGAACATGGTCAAAGTGCCTTAAAATATTTAGCAACCTCTCCTTGCCACCATAACTTAACGTCTCTCTCAATGAAAGGGTTATAGCTATTAAAATCTGGATTAGTGGAGACTTTTTTTTTACCACTTAATTATAAATGAACACATTTCATTTTAAGTGTAGAATGTAGATACCATGGCCTTGTTGTCTCTTAACATTAAACATCATGTTACCTTACAGGATTTTATTAGTTGGGAACTCCAAGCACATGAATTACTCGTTGGTATTGAGATGAGCATTTCTGAAGATTCTTCTATTTCTCCAAGCCAGTAGCTCTCTGAACAGACTTCTATTGTCATTTATCTAAGTGGCGTAAAATAATGAATAAACTGCTGAAAGAGTTTGCCCTATTCCTAGGAATTATTTCACACACTGAAAGAATCTGTGACTTAGACCACTTTTTTCAAGGGGACTCAGAAAGAGAGATATGGAAGCAAAACACGGTTTTAATATCCCCTTGATAACAAGGACTTTTGAACTTAATATCCGACATCATAGGTAGTTTTCTTTTCCTTGAATTTCCTGGATTTTTTTTTCTTCCTCTAATGTTCTTGATTGTTATCTTAGTTGCTGTTTTGCTTTTTTCTTTTGTCCGATTGTTCTACGTGTAAAAATAACAATTATAAATGAACCTGCTTGTAACTGCTGGGCAGTCAGGTTTGTAACCCCTGTGGTGTTGAGGAAGCTTGATTTGATGACTTTAGGCAGTGTAAGGATAAATACAATAGATTTCAAAGGACTTTTTTATATCCCCACTTCTAAAACGGTGTTGTGAAAATGATGAGCCTGATGATGAGTTAATGGAAATATTTGGGTTTAGACTCTAGAAAGTATTTCAACAGCTCAGTGATTTGTTGCCACTAGAAATGCATGCATTTGTCAATACCTGTGAAAAAAAAATACCACGGAAAAAAGGAGAAAACAACAACAATGAAATGTATTCATTTCAAACAATGGATTTTAACATGACCCCCCAGCATAAAGCTGGTGTGGTGGTAATAAAAGGGCTGCTTCATTATCTTGTGAGATTCCTGCATAGCGTTTATTTAGTGGCACAATGGCCTTCGTAGATCCACACTGGGCCCTGTCCAGCTCCCTGACATAGCTGGAGTCATTTTACAATACAACATGCCATACCTGCGTGTGTGTTCCCTCCCAACAAAAATAAGCTGCTCTTTCCTGTGACTCCATCGGTTCAAAGTGCTTTGTTCTGCTCCCTTGTCTGTAACATTTGGTTCTGTCAACTGTAACCCATTATCCCTTTGGTAGAAACAGGAAGTGCTCCCCCAAGCCAACTTTGATTCTCTGAGGAACATAGAGGGGCTTCAGGAACACTCCCGTGTTTTTGGCCACGTTCTCCCTGGGGCCTCACTTTGTGTGCATGTTTGTACCTTGTATTTCCTCTGTCTTTTCCAGTTCCTCACAGCCTCCAGGCGTCTTGACACAGACCCCACCTCTAGTTAAAGAACAAAAACCAGAGCTCCTCTCTCTTGCACTCCAGCATCTTTCTGTAAATGCTAAATACGTAAGATCACATTCACGTAATGCCAAAAAATTACATTTTTATGGAAAAACCTGAGAGAAGTAGTTCTTTTATTCACTCTAGGTCCCTGACCAGTACATTTCCCTGCTCTGAGAGAGCTTTTTAATTTCTTAATGACTTCAAGTTTTACCTTTATATCATTCGTGAAGGTGAGGAATCATAATTATAGCTTCTGACAATGTTTGTAAACCTGTTTTGTGACTGACATTTTTACTATACTTAGTGAGAATTACAATTCAGTGGGATGTACTCAGACATAAACTCTGAGGCATGTGAAATACATTCCCTATACTTGGAAATGTATTTGAAACCTTTTTAAAATAATTAATTTGATTCTTGTGGTGACAGTGAGAGAAGCCGGATTTCAACCAACATGTCTTAGACCTTGCCTTCAGTTTCCTCTGCTTCATAGCAAAAGATAGTTAATAAGTTGCCCCTCAAACATTCTTTGGCATGGACAAGCTGTAGTTTGCAGAGAGGATTCTGTGGGATGAGGAGTTGTCAGTGGTAGGCAGTTGGCCAACTTGAATTTGCAATGTTCCTGATGTGGTATAACCACAGTGTTATTGCTCTCTTATGATTTAAGTGGAACTATTCTACCCATTTTTTGCCAATTAGAATAAAATCTTCAATTTATCAAAAACCTGCTGTGTGCCAGTCAACACATTAGGTGCTTTGCCAACATTAGTTAATCCTTTCAGGAACTATAGGAGGCAGAGATGATCTTGGTGCTACCATTGAGTAAAGGGTTGAGTTCTTTTACTACCATAAATCTTCCCAACAACTGAGTCTCAGAGGCAGATTCAGAGTCACTCTGCCTGACTCCTGGTTCTCACTCTTTCCACTGTGCCAAACTACCTCAACCAACTGGGACCCTACATTGGTGAGCTGGATTTCTATTTGCTCTTTTGGATTTGTGCAAAGATTGGAACTAGAAGAGATTTCAAAAGGTCATCTGGGTGATCACGTGTCTTCAGGAAGGGAAATCATCCATCTATCCAAAAAGAAGTATTGAGAGGAGCCCTTCTATTCCATGGAGATGAAGGAAACAGAGTAGCATGAGCATTGTAATGCTCTGTACTTTGAAAACTGTCGACCCTCTCTTCTCTGGAGTGAATAACTCCAGCTCCCTTATGGCCTTTTTCCCACCACCTACTTTATATCCACTTTTGGATGAACTTTTGAAGCTCTTTTCTGGATCTTTTAAAATGTCAGGAACAAAACTGTACATAGTAACCGTGACTTTGATCAGCTGCTCGTTTTTGGCAAGGAAAGCTCCTCTTCTTAAAGGGATGTCACTCAACTCAAGAGTTGTCTCCTGGAGCTCTTATGAGAATGAAATGTCCACATTTAGGGACTTAGCACTGAAAATATAGACAAACAGGATGGGCTCTGCCTTTATCAGGAATCTGGCCCTTCAGTCCCTGTATTAGTCAGTTCTCACACTGGTAATAAAGATGTATTTGAGACTAGGTAATTTATAAAGAAAAAGAAGTTTAATGAACTCACAGGTCCATGTGGCTGGGGAGGCCTCACAATCATGGCAGAAGGCAAAGGAGGAACAAAGTCACATCTTACGTGGTGGCAGGCAAGAGAGAGAGCATGTGCAGGGGAACTGCCCTTTATGAAACCATCAGATCTCATGATATTTACTCACTATCATGAGAATAGCATGAGAAAGACCTGCCCTCATGATTCAGTTACCTCCCACTGGGTCCCTCCCATGACACGTGAGAATTATGGGAGCTACAATTCAAGATTTGGGTGGGGACACAGCCAAACCTTATCAGTCCCTTTTGTCTAGTCATGCACAGGTAGACAATTACAGATTCTATTGTGTTTTTTTTCCCCCTATAAAATTTCCTTCATTGATCTGCCTGCAAGTCAGAGAACCTCCAGACACTGAATAAAGCCTATGTTGCTGACAGTGATAACAACAAGTACAGTTTAATCAGGGCGCCCCATGCGCCAGCCCTGTGCTACGTGCTGCACATGTCCTGTCCTGCTTCATTCTTGTGGCGAGCCTGCAAAATAGGCTCATTTCACAGTTGGAGAAACAGGCACAAAAAAGGGCCATGGTCAGACAGCCAGGACAGAGTGGAGCTGGACTTTCCTCTTGAGTCTGTCTGACTCCAAAGCCCGTATCTTCCCCATCCACCATGCTGTTGTAGCTGGTGATGATGATGGATGACAAAATTACTTGAAATTTCCTCCTGGTACAGTCTGAATCTTACACAGTCCCATGTGGATCCTGAAGACCAGCACTCACAATCTATTACCAACTCTGATATTCCAGTGTTCCTCTTAAATTCTTTATTCCACAGCAAAGAACTTAATTCTTTATGTGCATCCATAACTAGCTGAGTATGAGTCCTTTTGTTTTCGGTAAAAATGATACATCCAAGCAAACTTTCTGAGAGTGAATGGGAATCTTGGCATGTTTTCCCCAAATCATTTAACTAAAACATTCAGAACCACTGTACTTCCCCTTATCCCCAGCAATTTCTGGGCATATTTTGAGTCCAATTGGAACCCATTTATTATATAGCTTATTCTTACACACTGATTCTTCTCAAACGTTGTTAGTTCCTATAAGAAGTAAAGTACATGTTTTAAATGATAATATTAATCAGAGCTATGGTTTCTGGGTGTCTAGTTTCATGTTGAAGGTACCTGTAATCAGACACGAATGAACACACCCCATTCTCAATGCACAGTTGAGGCCCTTTAAAAAATTCAGGACTGTAGTGACTGGTGTTTGTATCTTTGCCTGGGATTGGTTGTGCTTGTGTTTTATGGCAAGGGAAAAAGTAAGGATCAGTGTATGTGTCTAGATAGAGCATTTTGAGTTAGCTCTTAATGTTCATAGCACATTCTAAAAGCTGGGCCAGAAGTAACATTGTAATGACGATGTTAGGACGGCAAATAGCCTGTTGCACAGTGAAATGTCAAGTAGACCAGGATGTGGACCAGGGCCAGGACTAGGACATACTGAGGGAGTCACTTATCTTGGGTGTAAAATGTAAATAATCATAATCTTAAAAAGACAGGATCACCATTGCTGGTTTTTTTTTTTTTTTTTTTCTCCTTCTTCCTCAGACACAATATGGCACTGTTACTGATGCTGACTTTATTGAAAATTTTAATACTTTGTCCACCATGGATTTTTTGCCTTAATTTTTTTTTTTTTTTTTTTTTTTTTTTTTTTTTTTTGAGAAGGAGTCTTACACTGTTGCCCAGGCTGGTGTGCAGTGGCGTGATCTTGGCTTGCTGCAACCTCTGCCTCCCAGGTTCAAGCAATTCTCCTGCCTCAGCCTCCTGAGTAGTTAGGATTACAGGCGCCCACCACCACACCTGGCTAATTTTTTGTATTTTTAGTAGAGATGGGGTTTCACTATGTTGGCCATGCTGGTCTTGAACTCCCGACCTTGTGATCTGCCCGCCTTGGCCTCCCAAAGTGCTGGGATTACAGGTGTGATCTATCGTTCCCAGCCTGAATTTTGTTTGTTTGTTTGTTTGTTTGTTTTGTCTGGATCACTGAGGTTTTTTTGGTACCGTCTTACATTTTGCACTTGAAGCAAGTGCTTTGTTTTCTTTATTCAAGTCCTGGCCCTAATGGCAGGCTTTATAAATAGATAGCAAAGTAACTAAGGGAAGAAAGTTAGTAATGCATGTGCTTTTTATGGAAAAGTAATCCAAACCACACTTTTAAATATGTGGTACCAAGAGGTTTTGGAAAATTATCACTGGTTGTGTCTTAAAGACATTCAGTTCAGTGTGCCGCTGTAACAAAAAGAACTAAAAATTGCTCAGGTTACAGAAAAAAAGTAGAAAGACATGAAAGAAAAGCAGCAATTTGAACCAAGAGATAGAAATAGTTGTTCCCTAAGAGGTTAGGTTAAAACTGTTAGCTCTGCTATTTGAACAGAGCAGTCATTCGGATGTAAGAGTTCTGGAAGAGGTGAATCAGCGCATTTTAGCCAGTACCTAGATGACTCTGAGGCAGATGGTCCTCTGGCCCCACTCTGGTAAACACTGTCCTGGAATTTTCTGATGCTCGTTACCAAACCTCAGTCAGAAGGGAAGAATCTTTGATGATGAGAGACAGAGCTTTTGAGTAAGGGATGCCAAGCAAAAAAGAGCACATACTGTGTGATTCCATGTCTGTAACGTCCTAGAAAATGCAATCTAATCTATAGTGACAGAAAGTAGATCTCTGGTTTCCTAGAGAAGAGGATGGTGGGGAGGGATGGATCACAAAGGAACATAAGGATATTTTAGGGGTGATGGAAATGTTTGTCATTTTGATCATGATGACGGCTCAGGGGAATACATATGTCAAAATTAATCAAATTAAACAACAAATATGCAAATTTGGTATATTTCCATTATATCTCAATAAAAATTCTTTAAGAAGAGAAATAGGCCGGGTGTAATGGCTCACGCCTATAATCCCAGCACTCTGGGAGGCTGAGGCAGGTGGATCACTTGAGGCCAGGAGTTCGAGATCAGCCTAGCCAACATGGTGTAACCCCATCTCTACTAAAAATACAAAAAAATTAGCCAGGTATGGTGGCACACACCTGTAATCCCAGCTACTCTGAAAGTTGAGGTGGAAGAATCACCTGAGTGTGGGAGGTAGAGGCTGCAGTGAGCTAGGATTGTGCAACTGAACTATAGCCTGGGCAGCAGAGCAAGACCCTGTCTCAAAAAAAAAAAAAAAAAAAAAGAAGGAAAAGAAAAGAAATATCCTGATGGACAAAGTAGTCTGTGATATATGAAGAAAGATTTGCGTGTTAGACTATATTTTTTTAATTATTTATGAAACTTTGTTAGTTCTCATTGAAAACATAAATCACTATGTGAACTTAAAAAAAAAGGAACGAGATCCTTAAGAGCTGAATATAATCCTGAAACTAAGGATGGGACAGTGTCATACTGTCCCACAAAATCATGCCGGTTTCCTTTTCTCAGAGATAGAACCCCCACTCAGTGGCTCATAATCTGACCCACGGGCCTATATCTCAGCCTGTGGTTATGTTTATATCTTTTTCTAACAAGAAACGTTTCACCAGATACCCTGTGATAGCCAAATAGAGAACACCAAGTTCTGTGAAAGTTTTCCGTTTCTTCATCAAATAGTAACAATTTTGTCTTTTGTAGCTGGTTGGTTCTGAAACTGCTGAACATAGTGGTAATCTCTGGGAGCATGCATGTGACTCCATTTTGTACCCAGTCACTCTGACTGGAAATTGGGTGCCGAATTGAGTGATCAAGTGTGTCCTCTCACTGGGGTTGGTTACTAGACTCATGGGCATGAAACTCCATTCTTATTCTTTTCTCTGGATTGAATCCCAGCCTGCCTTCCCAGCCTCCTGTCTTGGTCCAGACGTAACAAAGTATTTGCAGTTCTGTGTCCTTTGTACCCTCCAGGCCCACAAACATGCATTATGTTAGAATTTAGACCTCTATCCCACCTATTCTCAAGCTAGCTAATCACTACTCACATTCTAAGAATTAGAACAAGTGTCACGTACTCCTAGACTTCCTCTCTGCACTCTTCGCACTCTCTCTGTCACTTTCGGAATCTAGGTGAGGTGTCTCTCCTTATGTTCCCATAGGACACCTTTGCAAATTCCTGTTGTAGCAATAACTGTATTGTGGGAAAACTGGCTTCTTAATTTTCTCCCATTCCCCTTATCCTATTATCATAGTATATTTAGGACAGAGATTTTTTCTTTCTATTCTCTATCCCCTATACCTGGGCCTGGTGTCCTGTAGGAGCTTGGTCAATGTTTGTTGAATGAGTCAACAAATCTCTCATGTGTTCCAGATCTTCTAAGGCATAGACAAGGAAATAGTCTTATAATAAATGCCAAATTATTTTCCTAAGTTGAATTTTATATGTGCACATTTATAATAAGAATAACAAGTGATGATCAACCTGCAGATGATGAAGATGGAAAATACCGGTGCTTAGCCTCTCCTTAGTGAATTAGCAAACAGAAAGATCAGCTGTAAAACCAGGAGAAAAAGGAAAGAGTTACACTCAGCCATACCCTCAAATCCTCCCTTGTTTTCCCCAAATTTTTGGACTTGTAAATTGTTTTGGTAATGCCTTTCGTGAATGAGTATTCTTAAACAGCGAATTACTTGTATGAATAATAATGCTTTTCCAATTATAGGTTGTTTCTCCTCTGGGTATCATTTTCAAGATCTTTATAAGAATAATTTTTAAGAATAATTATATAGAGAGACATTTTTTAATCCATTTGCCTAAAGATGAGAGCATTAACTAGAACAATTAAAGGTAGATTATTGCCGTTATGTGATCATCCAAAACAAACAGATACACGTTAGACTACATGCATACAAATAACTCAAAAAATTAAATCTGTGGTGGAAGTTTAGGGATTCTGTACTAAAGAACTCAAGCATAGAATTGCAGTGAAGCTGAATCATCTGGCGCACAGAAAATACTTGTACCATTCTCTGTGCCACCCTCGGCCTGCTGTCCCACACTGTCCTTCCCGCTCTGAACTGGTACATCTTGTATTCTACCCAGAAGAAAAAACAGAAGAGCTGGGATTCCCATGCCTGACCCAGGCTTGTCCCCAGGATGAAATTGTCCTTGGAAAGCAGAGTGCCAAATGAGATAGCAACAGGGCTTGATTGATGCCTGGGGCTCACCCATGTGCCAGGCCCAGGAAGGATTTTGGCTGCTGCCCAAGTACTGGTCACATGGCTGGGTTCTTTGTGGCTCAGCCCAGAAAAGCATTGATGGGCCCAAGAGAGTCCACAGGAATGCGATTAATGAGGCCACTGCGATGGGCAAAGAGAATAAGGAATATATGCATTGTTCAGTACATTAACATCTTGTCCTCTGCGTTCCTTTTACTTTTTTTCTATTACTGCTTAATAACAGGAAGCTTGACAAGTTGGGTCAAATACAACTAAGTGTGTTGACTTTTCACGATGAAAGAAGAAAAAAAATACCATCAGTTTGCGATGTGTTTATACTGGCACTTTCTGATGAAGAAATATATTCCAGCCCATACAGTTTTTCCTTTTAAAATAGGTGGTGAAAACAAAGAGACTGTTAAATATTTCTACATATCTTCAGTAGATAATTGTTACCTATCTTTCAGCTATTCCATATCAATAAAGGACACAGCTGGTAATCCAAAAGGAAAGGATCTCTTGATGAAAGTGGTCTGCCATTCTTATTAAAGTCAACATACAAGATACATTCTTGGTGATTTTTGAACCCATAATTATATTTGTCTGACAATAATTGGCACTTAACGGTTTATAGAACACTTTTACTGAGATTTTCCTTAGTGAATCTTAACAACAATTCTACCAGTAATTTCTAATATTGGCCATGATTAGACTTTCAAAATTAGTCCACCACTTTATTCTCCCCCGAAAATGCCTCCGCCCCCAGCCACGAGAGGATAAGTCAAAAGGAGGAAGTTCTGAATTGCAGACACAGAAAGCACATTAGTGAATTCTTTTTCCAGTTTATCATCTTGACTATCCTTTTAGTGATTTGTTTGTTTGTTTTGTGTGTTTTTTAAAAAGCAAGATGGTCTGTGTAATAGAGGGCTTTCTTAAGCCTTAATTCTGTTGTAACTTACCTGGAATTAATCCTGAAAGTAACCTGTCCATTTCTTTACATTTCCTTTGCTTCTGGAGATAATCTAATTCCTGGAAGAAATTATTAATGCATTATTATTCTGGTATTATGAAATTATCCAATTACATGGGGTAAAGAGATTTTTTAGAGAAATTCAAATAATTAAAATATATAGAGATTAACCAGTTAACCTCTGCTGTATACCAGAGGTATTACATGGCAGTCTTTCAGCAATAATAGTCTGAAGAACTGTAATGGCTCACATTGTATTTTCATTCTTTATTAAAGTTCCAAGTGATTATCTGACTTACATTAAGCCTAAATTCGTCTCTTTTAGACTTTGAGTCTGCAGACACATTTGTATATGCAGGTTTTACTTTCTGATATCCATGAGGCCTTTTAATTTAATAAAAATTAATTGAGGGCCCGTTTTCTTACATTGTGTGTGCACAATGAGAGAGAAACTAATAGGAACAGGACAAAAATCCCTGAAAATGACCTGATAGTATGGTGGAAAAGACAGCTACATAAACCATTACAGTTCAGTGTTAACAATGCTGAACTAAAGGTGGCAGTTCCTGGAACAGGGAAGCAAAAATAAATAGCTCAGGAAAAAGCTTAGCATTATTCTGAACTCTTTTGGTTCACATCACACATCTGGTCCTCAGGCTATACCTTCAGCGTGTGTATACAGAATGCGGCCACTTCCACCTGTAGGGGACCCCTCCCAGGCTTGGCAGAGTCACTATCCTCTCTTTCGGGATTCTTACCTCTTAACTGGTCCTCTGCTTCTTCCTGCCTTTCCCTCCCTATCCCCTGACCCTCCCCATCCTCTCCCACTCCTACCTTGCCACCAGTTTAGTCCATTCTCATTAAAGCAATGGACTGACACTGTTCAAACATAAATTATATCACAACGTTCTGCTCAAAGACTTCAGCTTCCCCTCACGACTGTGCTCCAGCAGAATGGCATGGTCCCCTCCCCCAGGGGGGGCACTGCAGGCAGGCTCCTACCTCGGGCTTTTGCTCTAGCTGTTTCCTCTTCTGCTAGGTTCTTCCCCCACATACTGGCATATTGACTCCCTCCCTTTCTCCAGGGCTTCTGGAAATGCCACCTTCTCAGCGAGGCCCTCCCTAGCTACTTCATTTTCAACAGCAATTTTTGCTCCCCAATATGTCTGTCCCCTTTCCCTGCTTTGTTTTCTAATTAGCACTTAGCACTACCTGTTTTAAATGTTTTTTCTTCTTTATTGTCTGTCTTCACTAGAATATAGACATAATGAGGACAAGTGCGACAAGGACAGCAGTTTGTGTCTTTTACTAATCACCCTATCCCCAATGTCTAGAAGAGTACCTGGTACACAGTAGGTTCTCAGTTACTATTTCTGCAGGAAATGATTAGATGGTTGATGAATAGTACTGGATAAGTGACTTGACCATTCCTGATACCTTTACTGATTAAAAGAGAGTTGCCAAGGAGGCTGGGTAGAGTCCCTTTGTCATCGTGATCAAATGATCGCGCTGGTTTACCCAGTTTGGTCTCAGAAGAATCGGGGAGGTTAATCCCAGAAACCTCCCATATAGCATTGTAGCTGACACTGAAGTTTTCTTATATTTGCAACTTGCCCTCAGGAGAAAACATGAAAAGTTTAGGAAGGAAGTTCCTCAGTCATTTAGCTTCACGGAATGCCAAAGAGGAATGTGAACTCCAGATGGAGTTGAAAGGGAATTTATTACCACAGTTTCACTTTCTTCTGTTTAACAAGCCTTCTTTACTTCAGTGCCTCCTGCATTCATTGACCAGGAGTTAAGTGAGACTGTTTAAGCTGTTTCTTTTAGTAAATTATTTGTGCTTCATGCAATTTCACATGCATTCAACTTCTGATGATTACGTGAGGTGTAAGAATATACTAAAGGGAGTATGGTTTGCCAAGTATAGAAAATGAGATTTTGGGTGGAAAATGGCCTGATTTCATTGAATGATAACCCACAACCTTCTTTGGCAAGGCCATTGCCCACTGTGATATTTGTACTATGATGGTAGAACCAACCATTTCTAAGACTCAAGTATTAGGTTGGTGCAAACGTAATTGCGGGTTTTGCCATTGCTTTCAATGCAATTACGTTCGCACCAACCTAATATTACCTATCTTAGGGTTTGGTGGCCTTGCTGGGATGTTGATGTGACTTCCCTGCACTTAAGAGCATGCATTGCTTTGGCCCCACTTTCAGAGGGTGGTGGAAGACTGGTTTAAAATATTGCTTCCTACTAAACATGCAGATACGGGCTTGGAAAAAAATAGTTGCACATGCTAATCACTCCCAAATCTGGATATATTTCAGGATGTTTTGACAGTTTTCCCCACATAACATCTGTACTTAAGAAGCCTCACGCTATTGGTAAAGTATTGACTTGATTTCTCTGCTCACATCCAGGGCGCTGCATGGTTTGCCCTGCTCTCCCCAGATCCCCTGCCAGGCGCTCCCCTACAGGCCTCTCCATCTTCCATGAGTATGAGCTTACACGGCCATTCATCTCCTGGTGGTTATGTGCACCATCACTGACAACTCCCTCTGCATCTCATACACACTGGGCTGCTCCCCTACTAAAATTTTCCAAAGCCACGTGTTACACATTCCTTTTCTCTGCCATGCTCCCAGCTGTTTTGTGCTGTTTTGATCTGTCTGTTTGCATAGCCCTGTCAGACTATATGCATGAAAGACATGTTGTCAACATGAATGATTTTGAAAATGTTTCTGTAAAGAACCTACCTCAGTTACCAGCAGGGAAAAAGAAGCTTGAAGCCCCAAGGAAGGAGGTCAGACACTCCTACTTGAATCTTTGCCAGAGGGAGACTCATGCACAGTGACAAAGAAAAGAAGCCCATTAAAATGTGACCACAATGTCTGCCCATATGCTGGATATGTGGAGTCTCTCCCAAAAAAAATAAGTAATAATAGTCAATGATGACATATAAAGAGGTGGGATCCTACCACAGAATGAAAGAATTTGTACAAATGTACATTAAAAGGAAATACTTCAGGCAGAACTTGGGTAAATGTAATTATTAGCGGCCAGGCACAGTGGCTCACACCTGTAATCCCAGTGCTTTGCGAAGCCGAGGTGGGCAGATCACAAGGTCAGGAGTTCAAGACCAACCTGGCCAACATGGTGAAACCCCATCTCTACTAAACATACAAAAAATTAGCCAGGCTTGGTCATGCATCTGTAATCCAAGCTACTCAGGAGGCTGAGGCAGGAGAGTTGCTTGAACCCGGGAGGTGGAGGTTACAGTAAGCCAAGATTGAGCCACTTAACTCCAGCCTGGGCAACAGAGCAAGACTCCATCTCAAAAAAAAAAATATATATATATATATACACATATATATATATATATATATACACACAATTACTAGCTTATTCTTGGTCACCAAGTGTTAATGTATCAAGAGACCCAGCCAGACTCAGACACACTGGAGAAGGGCATTTGGCTGTCCCACTCACAGCTTTCTGGAGAACTCGGTGGAGTCCAGTGTCCTCATTGCCTGTAAAAATGACCTGATCTGAAGCGTCTAGATAAAAAGATAATGTCAGAATTATTCTTTCACTTAACCAGGTAAGAAAACCCAAGGCCCACAGCTCCTCAGCTGGATGATAGTGGCAAAATAGATGGGACCGGAAAAGGAAAGTCTAAGAAGACAGAGTACTTTTGTGACGGGAAAGAACTTAGAAGAAAATTCATTTAACAATAAAAGTTTGTTACTGATTATCAACCCTTTTCTGACCACGTCTTCAAAGGATGAATTTGGTATTTCAGATATGAAAAAATGTTTAGCTTCTGGTTGCTTCTCCGATCTTTTCCCACTGACTCTGCTATATTTGACTATAGACATTGTAAAGACAGTCTCTGAGAACATGTGTGGTATTTTGCTGTTCAAAGTCTAGCTAGGGCCAAGATATGTGGGTAAGATGCACTTTTTTTGGATTTTTTTTTTCTTTAATCCTCCAACAAAGATTGGTCCCAACTTTGCATGTACTCCTTATGTTATTCAAATATCCTTGCCAATCTTTCACATGCTATCTTTGGCCAGTGTTCCCCCCAAAAGATAACTGAAAAAAAAATATGCTTTTTTTGTTTGTTTAATATCTGAAGTAAAACTGATGCAGCTGAGCTTGGCTTTATCAGCTCAGGCATTTTTGGATGACTTGGTCTCTCTGATGCACTCTATGAAACAAGATGCCCAATTGTTTCAACATTTCAATTTATTTCAGATTGTTTTTGACTTGACTAGTCAAAGCACTATTTCATGGACATTATTTGATGTGTTAGTACCCAGTGAAATTTTTATACTGAGATTTTCTCCTTAGAAAGAAGAAGTCATTTTTCCCTAAGATGTAAACATTCCGTGGGCAAGCAGCTAACACCATATACCCTGAAGTCCTTTGTAATTCTGGCTTTCTCTAATAAACCTATTTTTTAGCCCAGTGAAACATAAAATATGTAATAAAAGTAAATACAATGAACATTCCAAACTCCTTCCTACCCCTTCTCAGTATTCAGGTTCTGGAGTTTACAATCTCATGTACCCTGTACTCAGCCTCTGCATTCTTGAATTCTTATGCTTTCTACCCCAAATAGCTGCAGGACTCCATTTAAATCCTATTTGATTCTTTTTACAGCTGAAACAGGACCCCTGAGGTCATTTCTAGACTAACCCTACTGCCTGATATGTGAGAATGTCCTCATCACACTCACCACTCCCAATTATTTTTAAACTGACTCTTCAAAGTTAAAAAATGTAACAGAGCCATAGAAATAGAAATGCTAGAACTTGCCTGTTTCTTTTTATCTTTCAGAGGAATGGTATTTTTTAAACACAAGCTTATGTCAGACATTGAACAGTCTCCACATGGGAATGTATGTTTTGATTAAAAGTTATTTAATATCTCTAGTTCCTTGGCATTATGCCTAAAGCTGGAGATATTCTTAGCTGCAGGTCTTGTGCCTTCTTTGACTAGATTGAAAAAAAATGGCTCAAAATCTAGAGAGAATAAATGGCGTTCGGAAAATAGTTACTTGATTGTATATGTGTTTATATCACAGAGGATACTGATGTGTTGAGAATTAGGAATTAGAAAAGAATGTTGGTAAGGAGAAATGCATCAAAGCAACATCTTTCTGTAGCTCTGTCACTGTGTCCATTGATTCCCAATGCTCAGCCTTTTGGTTAAACTTGGTTTTAGGGAGCTACATTCATATGGCAGACCTTAAGAATATAATTTTATGTAATCTTTATATAAAGTTTTCTTAACTGACATTTGTATTTAGATCAACAAGGTTAACCAAAAGACATTTAAGCATTGTGGTACTTAAAATATGATCTTGGGCCGGGTGTGGTGGCTCATGCCTGTAATCCCGGCACTTTGGGAAGCCGAGGTGGGTGGATCACCTGAGGTCGGGAGTTCGAGACCAGCCTGATCAACATGGAGAAACCCCCTGTCTACTAAAAATACAAAATTAGCTGGGCATGGTGGCACATGCCTGTAATCCCAGCTACTCAGGAGACTGAATCAGGAGAATCGCTTGAACCTGGGAGGCAGAGGTTGCGGTGAGCCGAGATCATGCCATTGCACTCCAGCCTGGGCAACAAGAGCGAAACTCTGTCTCAAAAAAAAAAAAAAAAAAAAGAATTATCTTATTTTTTAACTGCTTTCAGTGTAAAATCATGAGCACAGATTCTCATAGCACCTAAATGTGAATATGAAAAAAAGACCTTTATTCTGATATACAAATAGAATTTTGACTCAATAAGTTATTTTATCTTCAGAGTTAGTATTGCTCTCAGCACAACCTCTTTTCTTTATCATTATTTTGAGGCGAAATATTTATAGGACATTGAATTATTTTTCCAGCTTTCCAATGGCATTTCATGCATTTAAATATTGATGTGACATAGTTAGAAGTTGGGCCCTCAGGACCTGTATTGTGTAATGGCATTGTGCTGCTATCATCACAAGATTCCTTTTTTTCCAGCCCCCAAGGTCCTGTCTGTACTTGTTTACAGGTCATCTGGATAGCAACTAGTATGTGTTCAATACCATGAGTGTTATCATGGTAACCTTGACAACCAAGCTAGCTCTGATTTCAAAACCTCACATGCTGTATCATAAAATTAGAGAACAGAATTGACATTTAGCTACATGTCTGTCATATAAATTAAGCTCTGAGAACAATTCCCCTTAGAGCCATGTGCCTTCATAGGGAAATAGAAGGCACCAATTAGAACTATTTTATATATATTATAACACATTTAGGTGCTGGATATATTTCCTCAATTCTTTTTGTATAATTTTGAACCTCAGATATTCTCATTCTATTCTCACTGTGCCAAAATTCATGGTGGCTTTTTTTTATGATCAGAATGAAGCTTATAGCAGAGTCTCATCAGATACCTGATATAAATAGGATTATGAATAATAGAAAACTCAGCCCATAAAAAATGTAAAATTCAAAGCATTCTTGGCTTTACTGGATACTGTTATTTATGCTGATTGTAAGTAAGACTGAGCACAGAATATTTCACTAAGTAAATCAGAATCCCAAAGACAAGACATTTCCTTTTCATTTATATATTTATGCATATTTTCAGTCATATTATGCCAGCATCCAAGAATCTTGATATCTTTATTCAAGATGATTCTGAACATTCAGATTAATACATTCATCTGCTTTAAGTCCTAGGTCCTCTTTTATAATTTGGAAATATTTTAATCTGAGGATTTCTCCTCTATTTGTTGTGGTCTGGTGCAGCTTTTCTTGGATATAAATTTAAAGACACAGCTTGTGAATTACATTTAATGTAAGCACCCTACAGTTTTCTGCATTGCAAATGATTATTTTTAGAAATTTTATGGTTGCCTGCATATATTTGTTTGTCTTCATTGATATGTAGGGGGGAAAACTCATTAATGATTTAAAAGGAAGGTGTTTTGATTCATCGACTTGATTCTTCTCATTACATAAACAATAAAGGCAATAAATTAACATCTAATGAAACTGTAAGAGTTTATTTCTGAATTTAGCCACAAGATAGTCTTGAATCCTTGGGCATAACTTTTCTTACTCTTTATATCCTTTTGCCTCAGTGTTTTGAAAGTCATCATTCAGCACATTTTAACCTAGAATGATGGTTTATAATTCCTGTGAAGGATACCTTTTAGCAGATATTTATCAAACACCATGATTGGACAACTGTTTTGTAAAATAGTTCTTTGACTTCTAGAATGGTAAGTTATGATGGAAAAATGGAAGACCCTTATGTCAAAATTTACTATAAAGCAGTTTTTCTTTTCCCCATATACCTGCTTTGTATCTCATGTAACATTTGAGAAATCTGCTTCCAATATTTTCTCATCTTGTTAGCCATCAATCTAATTCTTGCCTAGTTACATGTTAAATATTACCTTCTTGCCTTACGTAGTAAAGAGTCAAAATTCCTGCAAATTCAGGATTTTTCTTTTCGGAAACAGATAAGTGGCTATGCTGTCTACATGTGTGCATAAGTGGGAAGAAGGGCAGAAATCCTTCTGTGTATTTGCTGACCCTGTACAGCAAATACTTGTAACATTTTCAGTAGTGTTTAAACTGTTTGCTTTATCTCATTGGGATGAGTCATCATCACCTTTATGTTGTTTAAACTGGTGAAAGGTAGTTTGTATTATTTTCTTTTCTCTTGAAACTATTTCTTGTGATGAAGAGAAATAGTTCAGCATGTTGTGGTTCCAGGACTGAGACAAGTTTGGGTTATCATCTCTACCATAAAATAACTTCATCGGAAACGTCAATGCATCAGCATTCTGCAGTGCAATATGGACATGAACTGTTAGGCTGTGTTGGTGCTGGAATGTGGGGGCTTATCAGGCTGTTTGCATGACTCCAAGATGTGTTTTAATATCTGGTCTTTTCTTTTTTTTTAACTGTGACATGAGATGGCATTAGAAGGATGGGGTTTGGGAGGAACCATAATGGTAAAAGAAAAAAAAAAAATGTTAAAAGGCAATACAAGCTTCTTTTGTGATTTCCTTTTAGGTCCGATGTTGTGGTCCTCTGTTTTTCGATCGCTAATCCCAATTCCCTAAATCATGTGAAAAGCATGTGGTATCCAGAAATCAAGCACTTTTGCCCTCGAACACCCGTTGTCCTTGTTGGGTGCCAGCTCGATCTCCGCTACGCCGACCTGGAAGCTGTTAATCGAGCCAGGCGCCCATTAGCAAGGTAAGCCAAGGGAGTCAGTGTTGCCCTGTCCTGGCCAAGTTAAAATTTACAGGCCGCAGGTGTCTCTGTAGCCTGGTGTTCTGCTCTTCAACACTCCTGGATCCCATCAATCAGCCATGGGCTTTAAGTCAGCCCATGAATCATGAGGAGTGTGCCCTGAGCCCTTCTAACAGGCACCATCATCTCTGGTGTCAGAACTCGTTTTTGTCAAATGATTGGACAGCACTTGAAGTAAATTCTCTAATTATGAAAGGATGTGAATAAAAGCACTTTGAAAAGCATAAAGTATTAAACAAAATGTTGGTTACTCATAATAACATCATCCTTGAAATTATAATTATTACAATAAAATTAATTAACACTTAGAGGTATCTGGGCTCCAGAGAACATCAGATTCATACAAACACACATATTGAAGTGTTTTTCATCTTCCTTGTATTCCTCAGTCCAACGTGTTACAGTATTTCATTCTCAAGATGACACTGTCCATTTTTTGAAAATAATTTGGACCTATAGTTCCAAAACAAACAAATACTGCTTTTTAAATCTCTCTAGTGGTTATATTTTTAAGTATCGCAAATGTAAAATACAACTTGAAGGAGAATTTGTTTCAGTATATATAAAATGTAGATATTGATTTTGGTGGGGTATATTAGTCCATTCTCATGCTGCTAATAAAGAGATAGTTGAGACTGAGTGATTTATTTAAAAAAAAGAGGTTTAATTGACTCACAGTTTAGCATGACTGCAGAGGCCTCAGGAAATTTACAATCATGCGGAGGGGAAGAAAACACATTCTTCTTTGCATGGCGGCAGGAGAGAGAAGAATGAGAACCGAGCAAAGGGGGATGCCCTTTATAAAACCATCAGATCTTGTGAGAACTTACTCACTATTATGAGAATAGCATGGGGGAAGCCGCCCCCATGATTCAGTTACCTTTCACCGGGTCCCTCCCATCACACATGGGGATTATCAGAACGACAATTCAAGATGAGATTTGAGTGGGGCATAGCCAAACCATATGGAGGGAAATACATTTCTTAAAATGTAAGCTCCCTCAAATCCCCTTTATAAAATAAACAACTTTCTATGTTTTTATTTTTATGTTGAAATTTTTGGCTGGAGAGCATTCCTTTTCAAAAAATTTTGATATTAATATCTTCCTCTAGGCTGGGCACAGTGGCTCACGCCTGTAAACACAACATTTCAGGAGGCCGAGGTGGGAGGATCGTTTGAGGCCAGGAGTTTGAAACCAGCCTGGGCAACATAGTAAGACCGCGTCTCTAGAAAAATAAAAGTAAAAAAAAGATCAACCAGGACTAGTGGTGCACTCAGCTACTTGAGAGGCTGAGGTGGGAGGATCACCTGAACCTGGGAGGACAGGGCTGCAGCGGGCCATGATTGCACCACTGCACACCAGCCAGGGTGACAGAGCGAGACCCTGTCTCCAAAAAAAAAAAAAAGCAAACAGCAACAACAACAAACAAAACCTTATTTTGACATTTACCTAATAGGCTTATTACAAAATTTTATATTGACACAACTTTTTATTCTCTCCAAGCAAAAGTAAATGGTACTTTCTTTAGAAAATTTCTGATGTTCTAGGTATGTTTTACATTAAATTTCTAAAAACACTTTATATTCAGTTTCCACAATCCTTCTGTTCTTCAATGCATGGACTAGGAATTGAATATTAGGAGCCACGTAGAGGTTAGGAAGACCGCAGTGAGAGACTGTCCTGGCCTTGGCAACTTTCTGTATAAAAAGAGTAGGTTATGATAATCAGACCTCACAATCATGGACTGGAGGAGAGTTGCAGAGCTGTAGAGAACAGTGGAGAGGACAATCCCTTCTACGGAGCAATTCTAAGAAGATTTTGTGAAGGAGTTTGTATCTGAGCTAAGCCTTGAAGAGTTTCATCAGTTGGTAAATTTCAAGTCAGTCTTAAGAACAAGGAGCACAATGCTCACAGGAGCAAACTTTTTAAGTTAAACCTTCTTCCCTGCACATCCCTTCCACCTTTGTCAACACCCTATAATTTCCCCTCCTTTCCATCTAAGTCGTCAACTCCAAATTCTATCCAGTATCATCTTTTTCCTCCTAAGACCAGTGTCTGTCCTATATATTACCTTTGGTATTGAAAGCCAAATATTTATATAAGAAGATAAGTTCCAAAAAAAAAATAAAATAAAATAAAATAAAATAAAATAAAATAAAAAAAAAGAAGATAAGTTCCTAAGGGTATGTGTTAGAATCAAGCAAGTGTTTGTAATGAGTGTCACAACAAAGTACTTCCTGCCTGTGTTCTGGAACCCATCTATGCCTTTACCATGGTTATGCCATAACCCCAGCACTGTCCTGAGTCTACTGTTTCCAAAGATTTGTCCTCCCAGGGTTTGATTAGATTGTAAATTGGCCTTGTGTGCCAACCTAAAGGGTGCTTTATTCCAGGGGCTTTGTGAAATCAGAGGAAGTTAAAACAGAACTGCCGCCAAGTCACAGCTGTTTTATATAAGGACTTTTCTTGCAACAGTGAGGACTTTGGACTAAAATGTGGGGAGTGGGTGTGAAGAAAGATTAGTTAAGGAGCTGATGCACCAGTCTAAGCAAAAGATGATGACGGCTTGAAGAAGGGATTGGAGGAGAAAAGAAGGGGAGGGTTTGAAAGAGAATTCACAAAATGCAGCAGAGACTAGGAGTGGGAAAGTCTTGACTCTAGTTGCTTAACAGAGGTCTCTCAGCAGCCTGCAAATGTGACCTCAGACAAACCCTTTAACCTTTCTGCCTCAGTTTCCTCAGAGTGTAGAACAGAAATGATACCTCACAGGGCTATTGTTTGAGGCTCAAATGAAAAATGTTTATGAATGCATTTTAAAGTTATAAAGTAAAATTCAAGCATAAGATGCTGTTGATAAAGATGAAGGTGATGAAGAGAGTAGCGATAATGATGATAACAGCTAACATTTATCAGGCACTTACTGTGGACCAAATACTATGCTTAGCATAGTCATGCTAATAATGTAAACCTTTCAATAGTTCTTCAAGATATGATTACTCATTATTATTATTATTCCTGTTTTACAGTTGGAAAAACTTATGTTTAATGAGATTAAGTAACTTACCCAAGATACTTAGTAAAGGGATGATACTTCAGTTACTGTGGTTACTGCTGAGAGCATTTGTTTTTTAAAGAAGTAAAACTCTCCCTATTTAGGCACATGGTCATGTAAATGAAAAATTCTAAGGAATCTACAAAAAAAAGCTATCAGAATTAACATATTAATTTAGCAAAATAACAGGATAAAAGGTCAATACACAAAAATCAATTGTATTTGTATAAACTAAGAAGTGAACAATTGGAAAATAAAGTTTAAAAACAATGCCATTTATAATAACATTAAAACATGGAATATTTATGGATAAGCTTCACAAATTATGTGCATTGAAACTCTGAAATATTTGAAAGCATTATTTTTTCCTGCAATCATAGCTCCAGTTGAAAGACTTGAGGTGGTGGCAGATTTTTCCAGAGACTAAAAGCCTGACTAGAGTTTTCAGTGTATAGTTCCATTAGGTGCTTAAATAGGCCCTGGTTACTATTTTTTCCTAAAATAAGGCTGATTATAATTTTTAAAATGTTCTATTTCAGGCCCATAAAGAGAGGGGATATTTTGCCCCCAGAGAAAGGCCGAGAGGTAGCAAAGGAACTTGGCATACCATACTATGAAACAAGCGTGTTTGACCAGTTTGGGATCAAGGATGTGTTTGACAATGCAATCCGAGCAGCTCTGATTTCCCGCAGGCACCTGCAATTCTGGAAATCCCACTTAAAGAAAGTCCAGAAACCTTTACTTCAGGCACCCTTCCTACCTCCAAAAGCCCCTCCACCGGTCATCAAAATTCCAGAGTGTCCTTCCATGGGGACAAGTGAAGCTGCCTGTTTACTGGACAATCCTCTGTGTGCCGATGTTCTGTTCATCCTTCAGGACCAGGAACACATCTTTGCACATCGAATTTACCTTGCTACCTCTTCTTCCAAATTTTATGATCTGTTTTTAATGGAATGTGAAGAATCCCCAAATTGGAGTGAAGGAGCTTGTGAGAAAGAGAAGCAGAGCAGAGATTTCCAAGAGCAGATATTGAGTGTCGACCCAGAGGAGGAAAGGGAGGAGGGCCCGCCTAGGACACCTCAGGCCGAGCAGTGGAAGTCTTCAAACAAGAGCCTAGTGGAGGCTCTGGGGCTGGAAGCCGAGGGTGCAGTCCCTGAGACACAGACGTTGGCCGACTGGAGTAAGGGGTTCATTGGCATGCACAGGGAAATGCAAGTCAACCCCATTTCAAAGCGGGTGGGCCCTGTGACTGTAGTCAGGATGGACGCCTCAGTCCAGCCAGGCCCTTTTCGGACCCTGCTCCAGTTTCTTTATACAGGACAACTGGATGAAAAGGAAAAGGATTTGGTGGGCCTGGCTCAGATCGCAGAGGTCCTAGAGATGTTCGATTTGAGGATGATGGTGGAAAACATCATGAACAAGGAAGCCTTCATGAACCAGGAGATTACGAAAGCCTTTCACGTCAGGAAAGCCAATCGGATAAAAGAGTGTCTCAGCAAGGGGACGTTCTCAGGTGAGTGGGCTGCGGGGCAGAGCCATTAATACCTTTGATTGTATTTCATTGAACATTAGCCAGACACGAGCAGGAGAAAGAAGAACCATAGCTAACATTTATAAGTACTTATTTTTTCCCATGTACCTTTCTAAGCTACAGTCATTAACTTCTTTCATCCTCATCAGACCTAAAGGTTAAATGTGATTGTCTCCATTTTGCAGATGGGGAAACCAAGGGACAGAGAGGTTAGCTAGTCTGCCCATGGTCACACCAGCAATAAATGGTAGAGCCAGGATTTGAACCTATGCTTTTGTGGGTATCAAAACCTGTTCCATAAACCACCGTGGTACCACACTGCTCCTCAAGAGTGGATCAGGGACCCCGAGTCTATCTCCAATGGGCTTGTTGCATACAATTCCCCTTCAGAATCTATTCTCTGACCAATTCTATTCTCCATTGACCCTTCAGCACTGACCCTTGACAAAAATCACTGAGCTCAAGTTCTGAGGCCACTAAAGTCCTTGAGGCAATTTTGGTGGCCCTCCACCTTCCTACGAAGGGTGCCTCATCTGTTTCCATCCCCTCTCCTTTTCTGTCCTCATGGTCCTTGGCCCTGCACTTCTGTAGTTTTCTTGCACCTCCTGTGCCTTTGATAACTATGCCATTTGCTGCCCGCAGCACCCTTTCATAATTGCTAAGCCTGCTGGTGGCCCGCATCCAATATGGGTTATTGACCCATGTTTGCACTGTCTTACACTTGGACTATTTTTGTTCTGAAATTGTCCTCTGGACGGGTGTGTGGGTGTGTGTAATTTCATTGTAAAATGTTGACTTCCTGACTTCTATTTATATGGATACCTCTACCTTTGTCTTTATCTTTTATAATCCCTGCTAGGGCACTACACATTTAGTAAGTGGCTCCTGAAGACTCAGTTCATTCATTTTAAAGCTTATGAGTAGTATTTACTTCAAACACTGGCCATTGTGGTACAGAAATAGTCTTGAAAATCAATGAAAAGAATATGTTACAAACCTACAGTAACTTAAAAGTGAGCCTTAGGTAGAGCTGATTAAATCACCCCCTCCTTACTGGAGAGGCATAATAATCAAATACAATGTGGGAGTCTCAGTTAGATTCTGTTATATTTTTTTTACCAAAAAAAAAAAGCTATGAAACACAATTTAGAGATAATTGGAGAAATGTGAATATGAACTATATGGTGGATGATAGTAGGGAATTATTTTTAATTTTCTTAGGTGTAATCATGGTATGGTTATTTAAGAGACTGTTGTTATTTGGGGAAAACTTGTGATAAGGTAGTTAGGAGTGAAGTGCCATGCTATCTGTTAAAAAAAAAAGTCTATACACATATATAGAATTATACAAAAATACACATATAGCCGGGCATGGTGACTAATTTGCCCATAGTCCCAGCTACTTCAGAGACTGAGACAGAAGGATTACTGGAACCCGGCAGTTTAAATCTAGCCTCAGCAACATAACCAGACCTCCCAACATCTCTTAAGAAAACAGTAATTCGGTTACATTTCGGTATAGCATACAAGTAGAGCATATTATAAACGTAAGGTTTAATTGAGTATTAATAAGTAAAATGGTGTAAATTAAAAATATACCTAAAACAAACATGCCAAAATGTTAACAAGGGATAAATAAGTGGTCATCATACTGTTTGTTCCACTGTTGTATATCGTTGAAGTTTTGCATAGTAAGGAGGAAAATATATTCCCTCCTTTCTGTTACTTTCTGGTTCAGAGAGTTTGTGCCGTGACTTTATGTGTGATGATGTTAAATGCAGCATGCTCCCTTAGGTGGGAGCTGGGTGTGCCAAAGCCCAAAGATGGGGATTGACATAAAATCAGCAAGTAAAGACATGCGAGAGAGTGAGAGAGACGCAGGTCAGTGGATATGGGAGCAGAAACCTTGGTTGAAGCTCTCAGCAAAGTTGGCTCATGGTTGTGTTTCCTCAATTCTTTGACAGACGTGACATTTAAATTGGACGATGGAGCCATCAGTGCCCACAAGCCGCTGCTGATCTGTAGCTGTGAGTGGATGGCAGCTATGTTCGGCGGGTCATTTGTGGAAAGTGCCAACAGTGAGGTACGTGCCTTCCTAAAGCATAGTGGTGTCTTTATGAATATGCGTGTGCCTGTGTATTTATATAAAGTGGGTAAATAGCCAGATGACTTTAATCCTTAAACTGGCTCCATGAAATAGCTCCTTAGCAGTGCTCGAGTGTTTGGTCACCTTTCTCTTAGCTCTGCAGTTTTGAGGAGTTATTGTTTATCGGTCACTTGTGTGGGGGCACCTGGGTGCTTTACATGCCATATATCTTTTCATCCTCAGAGCCGTCCTCATCCATGAAGACAAGATCAGCTGTACCTCTTGCAAATGTCACCAGGCATGGTACTATCAAAACCAAGTACAAGAGGAGCATGTCTCCCAGTAGTTCAGAAAGTGAAAAGAGTTGTTCAGCCACCTAAGTCCTGGGCTTAGCTGTGCCCCTAACCAGACAGGGGATCTTAAGAAGCCACATTATTGTGCCTCAACCTCCTCATCTGCAAGCTGAGGGAGGCTCTGGTTTGTCCTTTAGGTTACCATGAGCTACAATACTATCTAAGGCTCCGCCCTGACTTTGCCTGTGTTGAGGGGGTATGAGGGTTTGCTAAGTTTAGGGCAACAGTAATGGAGCGAACGTTTACTCCCCTGAACACACCTCTCAAGGTACTTAGGTCTAGTGGAAGTAGTTGCATCACTTGTCAGCCACTGGCTCTATCTCTAGAAGAGGGATACGCTTAGAGCAGAGCAAACAACATCTTGGAGACCCTATGTCTTTATCTTTCTTGTTGTTTTACTTTTAACTGACAAATAATAATTGTACATAGTTATGGGGTACCTGATGTTTCAATATACATATATTGTGGAATGATCAAGTCAGGCGAATTAGCCTATCCATCACCTCAGATGTTTACCATTTCTTTGTGATGAGAACATTTAAAATCCTCTTAGCTATTTTGAAATATATCCAGTATCTTATTGTTCACCATAGTCACCATACTGTGCAATAGAACACCACAAAAAAATTATAGGTGCATTAGACTATATGCAACTGTGGTCCTAGGTCCTTGGGAGACTGAAGTGAGAGGAACACTTGAGCCCAGGAGTCCAAAGCTACAGTGAGCTATGATTGTGCCACTGTACTCCACCCCAGGAGACAGAGTGAGACCCTGTCTCTAAAAAACAAAAGACAAAAAAAAAAATGTACACCAGAACTTATTCCTCCTTTCTAACTGAAACTTCGTATATTTGACAGATGGCTTTCCTTTCCCCATCCACCCGCTAATCCCAGCCTCTGGTTATCACTATTCTACTCTCTACTTTGGAGTTCAACGTTTTTAGATTCCACATATAAGTGAGATGCTGTGATATTTGTCTCTCTAAACCTGGCTTATTTCACTTAACATAATGTCCTCTAGGTTCACCCATGTTGTCTTGAATGACAGAATTTTCCTTTTTTAGGGCTGTATAGTATCCCATTGTGTATATGTACCACATTTTCTTATCCAACCATCCACTGATGGACACAGGCAGACTCTGTATCTTGGCTATTGTGAATAGTGCTACAATTAACATGGGAGTACATCCTCTTTGTCTTTTTACAAACTGTTGGAAAAGAAAAAAATTCAATTCAAGCATTTCTAACTTTAGGTGTAAGCAAGCATTTTTGTGGAGTTTTGCAAGTATTTTTAACATCTTTTTTTAAAAAGTAAAAATAAAAACATGGGTATACCCATGCCATTTATTGTCCTAAGAGGCTTGTTTTGCTTGTCTCAGCATCTTTCCAAATTTTTCAAAGAAACGCAGAAAACAATAGCTAACTTTTCAAATGAGGCAGTAGCACAAGAAATTCGAGCACTCCCATTGTGACCCGGGAGCCTGCATTTGCATCCCTAAGTAGGGAAACAGAATCCTAGAATCACAAGCCTTGGATAGCAGGGGCTAAGATTACTAGGCCACTCTCGTGCATCCAGAACAAACTGCAGTTGCTCCTAAACCAACCGCCCCCCACCCCGCCCCCAGCAAAGGGCTGTCTGCTTTTCAGGGAAAAAATATTAGAGTTATCCTGATGGCCTCTTACGGTGTCTAACAGCCTTTCTAAACCAGGAGATTCTCACCTGTGACTAATGAAAATGTCTCCTGAGCTTGGGTCAAAGGTGTTTTGGAGCATCATTACTAAGCCAACTGCAGTACATGGAATCTGCACAGTTACAGGACTGTGGGACTCAAATTGCAACTCCTCCACTTACAAGTGACTTGGGCAAGTGACTTAACCTTTCTTGGCTCTAGTCTTCCCATCTGGAAAACAGTTATAACCCATACTGTGGTTGTGGGGTGTAAGAGTCATTACTTGCAAAGCACTTCAGAAGCATTAAATAAATGGTAGCTGCCGCTGGACTTATTCTGATGTTGTTGGTAGTGATGATATTCTTTCCCTCTTGTATCCGGGAAAAAGTTAGGGTAGCCACCAATTTGTAAAACCTCATCCAGTTGGTATTTCACTGACTTCAGCAATCTCTGGAGATAAAGAGCTGGGAGGCTTGTTCCCCTTCTTTGTCCAACTCACTGAAGTGAGTGCTGATTGTGCAGCTGAGGACCTGCTATTCACAGAGCAGGGAGAAGTTGATCGAGGTCAGGAACGCAGGCACAAAGGGACACTGTCAGAGCTGACCTCACGAATGCTAATCTCCTTTATCCCTTCCAAGAATGGACTGTAATCGTCTCCAGATTAAAATGTGCAGTAGAGGTGACCAAAACAAAAACTTGGCAGCAAATGTGAATGCACATGTATATGGTTGTTTGATAGCCTCTCCTGGAGGAGGCCACCTGTTTAGCACCCCCTGCTGGAGAGACGAGGTCCCTCACCACTTAGAACTGGAGTTGAGGCTGATAGGTTTGTATAGATTCAAACCAGCTCAAAAGACAAAGACCATGGAACCAAGCCACTGAAGACCTGTGCCACAATTCCTTTAGCCAGTATATTGAAAATGCAATGAGCTGTCGACATTCTCGCTCCTTCCCGTCCCTTCACTTTATTTCCTGTGCAAACTGTAATATAGTCTCAGCCTGACCTTGGGCAAGTGGCTCACTCTAAACCTGTTTCTTCATCTGTAAAATGGGGATAACAAGAGAACCTTCGTCAAAGGGCAGAGAAGGCATGAGAGGACGTGTGTAAAGCATTGAATTTGATGCCTAGAACATACAAATGTTCAATAAATGTTAGCGACTATTAAGCTAGAGTTTTCTTGTTAAATTCTTTCCGTATGGGGTTAAAGGTATTTGCCCTGGAAAGCTCTAAGTTAAAAAGCCGCTAGTCCCTTTCTAAAGTAGGAAAGTACAATTCAGGTGGTTATAGTTGTAGGGGAAAGGCACTCAGTTAATGCTCCATGATTAACATAGATCCATGTTCACACTTGGGATTTGGCCTTTGTAGGCCACCTTTTAACTTTCTATTATCTTGAGAAAATCTGAAAATCTGATGCCTGCCACCCTCCTGCCCCCCACCATGAAGCTCAGCCTTTTTTGGAGAATTAATAGAATTAATGTGCATATCCAGAAACAAATGAAATATGCCTATGTCCATTGATTTTAATTTAACTTTTTTGTCATTTAATATTCAGGAACACATTGTATCTTACTTCTATTTTTTCTCATTACTTTTAATGTAGCAGTAAGCATAATTCTCTCCCCAGAGGTACTCAGCAAGTGGTTCATTAAAAATGCATGCCTGGGTTGTAGTAAGCAATGCTTTGGATCTAGGATACTTTCTCATTCTCTATGAGACTGTCTCTAATTATAAGCCTAATAGTCTCAGCTAATCTTCACAATTAAAATTTTAAACCAACTAAACTGCAAGATAGAACATTGTTTAGGGTAGCATTATATTCTCTTTGATAACTCTTCTTTTTTTAAGAAAAAAAAAAAAACTATATCCAGCAGGTAGGATGCAAATTTTTTTTATTTCATTATTTATGAAGCTTTGCTTATACTATTTTTAAAGTGCTATAAATAAAGGTCTTTCTGTTGTCATGCAGTTAATTATAAATGTTGAAATCACAGAAACAGGCTTTTTTAAAAATCAGCCATGAGGGGAAAAAAATGCAAGCTCCAAAAGTGTTCTGAGTTTATTCTAATTTGATTTTTTTTCTAAGGGTCTCTAACGTTATTTGCCAAATAGAGCCATCACTTCAAAAAATGTTAACATTATATTCAGCTAAAAGAAGATAGCAGGTCATAGGTGATTACAAACATCGGGACACTTCGAGGGCATTGAGGGTATTTGGGCAGGGTTGCTTACTCGAATCTGTCATCTGCTGCAGCCAGAAATAGTTTCTTTTTATTTAGGATGTTCATTTTGCTATTTCTTCTTTAAGCCATGATTTAGAACACACTCTTGCCAAAAAATGCTAAGGTAATCTGAAGATCTTCAAAACCCAGAGTTTCTGTGAAGAAAGAACTTTTAACAGCATCTATTCCAAATTCCTCCCATGTAACAGATGACGAGACTGAGGGTGAGAGAGGGTGAGTGATTTATCAGAGGTCACGCAGCACTTTAGTGATATATCCCTGGGCCTGCCCCAGGCTCTTGCACTATCACTAGAGGCATTGTTTTCAGAAGCACCAGACATCCCCATCTCTGAGAGAGCAGGTGTTAACAGGAAGCTCTGGGACTTTGTGTATTAACAATTACTAACATCTTAGAGCACTTAGCACTTTGTAAAATGTGAGTACTTTCACTATTAAAATGATTCAAATTTTAAAGTTTCACAACTCAACCTTCAACTGTCTAAAAAACTATACTAATTGTATTAGTCCATCTTCACACTGCTGATAAAGACATACTAGAGACAGGGTAATTTATAAAGAAAAAGGTTTAATGGACTCACAGTTCCACGTGGCTGGGGAGGCCTCACAATCATGGTGGAAGACAAAAGGCACATCTTACGTGGCAGCAGGCAAGAGAGACAGTGAGAACCAAGTGAAAGGGAAAACCCCTTATAAAACCATCAGATCTCGTGAGACTTATTCCCTACCACTAGAACAGTCTGGGGGAACCACCTCCATGATTCAATTATCTCCCATTAGGTCCCTCCCACAACACGTGGGAATTATGGGAGCTATAATTCAAGATGAGATTTGAGTGGGGACACAGCCAAACCATATCACTAATCCAAACATTATTTCATCAAAGAAATGAAATGTTACGGCCGGGCGTGGTGGCTCAAGCCTGTAATCCCAGCACTTTGGGAGGCCGAGACGGGCGGATCACGAGGTCAGGAGATCGAGACCATCCTGGCTAATACGGTGAAACCCCGTCTCTACTAAAAAATACAAAAAAAAAAAAAAAAAACCAGCCGGGCGATGAGGCGGGCGCCTGTAGTCCCAGCTACTTGGGAGGCTGAGACAGGAGAATGGCGTGAACCCGGGAGGCGGAGCTTGCAGTGAGCTGAGATCCGGCCACTGCACTCCAGCCTGGGCGGCAGAGCAAGACTCCGTCTCAAAAAAAAAGAAATGAAATGTTACATGTTCCTACACACAGAAACAAATTTGTTTGGATATCTGTAAGTAAATCCATTATTTGTGTAAGATAAATGCACGTGTATGTAAACATATATGTATGCGAGCATACACACCATGTAACTGGTGCTAGACTTAGTTGAATAATTATTCCTATGTGGATACAGCTGGTTAAAGGGAAGAATAACATTCCATCATCTGTACATTGCAGATGATCTAGCATGCCCAACAGCTACTTCATTTTAAAATAATCCCAGTTTCAACTCATTGAGTTCTATTTGTTGTAGAGGTTGTGCTGGAAACCTGAAATGATCATGCTTATCAAATCATTTATGGTAATGACTTATGTAACTCATTTATGGAATCATAATTGTTGTTTTCACCAACCATGTCTGAAAGTGGGGGATAAATTCCTTAATATTTCTAGGAATTTTTCTAAACCTTCCCTGTGATATGTTAAAGGACAGGTCTACCTATCTGAAAGGATATTCCCTCTCTGAGGTGGCTAATGGCTGCATAGGAGAATAACAAAGAAGGTTTCTATAGCTTAGAACAGTTCTGGAGCCACACTGCCAGAATGCATAAGCCATAAGCACCCTGTAAAATGTGAAGCCATTATACATACATACATAACACACTCTTTCTCTCTCTCTCACTGTTTCTCTGTCTCTCTCTCTCTCACACACACACACACACACACACACACAGTCATCCCTCAGTATCTGTGAGGGATTGGTTCCAGGACCACCCCCCCACCCACTCAGACACCAAAATCCATGAATGCTCAAGTTCCTCATATAAAATGGCAGTGTATTTGATAGATCTGTGCACATACATCCTCCTTTATACTTTAAATTATCTGTAGAGTGTTTCTAATACCTAATACAATGCAAATGCTGGGTAAGTAGTTGTTATACTGTATTGTTTAGGAAATAATGACAAGAAAAAAGTCTGTACATGTTCAGAACAGAGGCAGTCATGCCTTTTTTTCAAATATTTTTGATCTACAGTTGGTTGAATCCACAGATGTGGAACCCACAGATATAGAGGTCTGGCTCTGTGCCTGTGTGTGCCTGAGTGTGTGTGTGTGTGCCAGAGTGTGTATGCGTGCCTGACTGTGTGTGTATGCCTGAGAGTGTGTGTGTGTGCCTGAGTGTGTATGTGTGCCTGACTATGTGTGTGTGCCTGACTGTGTGTGGGTGTGCCTGACTGTGTGTGTGTGTCTGACTGTGTGTGTATGCCTGAGAGAGTGTGTGGGTGTGCCTGACTGTGTGTGTGTGTGCCTGACTGTGTGTGGGTGTGCCTGAGTGTGTGGGTGTGCCTGACTGTGTGTGTGTGCACGTGCATTTGTATGGAGAGAGAGGTGCGATCATATAAAATATATAGAAATAACAATGTTATAAAGATGTAATCATATATAATATATAGATATATATCTTTATATGTTATATAGAAGTTTATTAAGTACGAGAATTAAGAAGTTCATAACTGGCCAGACACAGTGGCTCATGCCTGTAATCCCAGCACTTTGGGAAGCCAAGGCAGGAAGATAACTTGAGGCCAGGAGTTTGAGACCAGCCTGGGCAGCATAGCAAGCCCGCCATCTCTACAAAAAAAGAATTAATAAAATAAATTAACCAGGCATGGTGGTACTGCCTGTAGTCTCAGCTACTAGGGAGGTGGAGGTAGGAGGATAGCTTGAGCCCAGGCCCAGGCTATCATCAAGCCACTACTGTCCAGCCTGGGCAACAGAGTTAGACCCTGTCTCAAAAAATGAATAAAATAAAAAAGAAAGAAAAAGAAGTTCATAATTCATCCTTTTGAAGCAGAATTCTTACAAACCATTAATAAAATATGATGCTTTATTGTTGTAACTCAAACCTGTGCTTCTGTGGCATTAAACGTTTCCATCACCGCTCAGCAATTCTGAACATACACTTTCACGTCATACTCCCTGGGTTTAAATCCCAGTCACCACTTCCTAGCTCTGTGACCTTGGACACAAGATTTAAATGAACCTCCTTGAACCTCCATTTCCTTTTCTGTAAAATGGCAAAAGTAAGTCTCTTCTCTCTAGGGCAGATATAAGCGTCAAATTAAAGAATGTGTATGGAAAGCTTAGCACGGTGCCTGTGCATAGGATGCCTTCAATTACGATTAATATTTGTAATTGTCGGTATTCCAATACTCCAAGTGGTACAGTTCTGAACTACTCCAGGGCCTGTCTCATGGAGTTAGAGACCTAAAATAAAGAGTAGCTGCTACACAGTGTACATCTTCATTAATCCATGCCCACCTCTCCAGCTCTCCACCTCCCAGGCAGTGCCTGGCTCTCTAGCAAGCTCTAGCATGCATTTATATACACACTACAGGCACTCATGAAGGAGACTGTGGGAATCCTACAGGGGACAGTTCACCTGTACCCCGTCATACTCCCCTGGAAGTCCTAAGCAAGGACTCCTTTGGAATCTACTGATAACTGATAATGTTCCAGTAGTTCTGAATCCATGTGGTTGTAGGAAAAAATAATGAAGTGTATATGTTATGTAGTACATTGCAATATATTGTGCATACACTGAAAGAATGTCGAAATCAAGCTGGTCACTGTGGCAGCTAGGGTGGTTGCTCAGCCTCATCCTCTGTTTTGACATCTTGGAGAGCTAGACTCCATTGTGTTGGCAACAGTGTGGGTTGCAACTCCCCCCAACACTTGTCATGTTGCTAGGAGATTTCTTTCCCCACAATAGAGTATTACAAGGTGCTTGGCATGAGGGCCCCTAATGTTATCATACATTTCCAGCCCATTTGTCTGATTTATAAGTCCAAATAGTCATTTAAAAATTCCACATCAGGCTGTGTCAGGCAGCTCCACTCTTTTGTCATCTACAAATCAAACCATTATGTTTAAAGTCATAAATGCAGAAGGATTCCTATGCATAGCCTCAAAGCAGGTGTCCAACACTCGCCAATATCAAGTCACACAGGATATTTATAAGCAGCATAGCCTGAAAATGTGCCCACTCCCTGCTTTCTGCAGCAGAATTTAGCTTTTTGTATAACATTTCAGGTGTATCTCCCGAACATAAACAAGATATCAATGCAAGCAGTATTGGATTATCTCTATACCAAGCAGTTGTCTCCTAACTTGGATCTGGACCCGCTGGAATTAATTGCCTTGGCAAACAGATTTTGCCTGCCACACTTGGTTGCACTTGCAGGTAAGGCTGATGACTCAGGGCCATGCAGTGTCTGTCATATTTATCCAAAATCACATTTAAATAAAAATATTTTTACAGAGAATAAAAGTTGATTTTTTATCATGCAAAATAGGACTGTCTTGTGTAGAATGATATGAACTAATCAAATTGCATCAGACAGCCCAATTCAATTCAACAAATACTCCTTAAGCACCCACTCTGTGGTGGACTCTGTTAGGTGATACAGCTATGAAGGTGAGTAATGCATGACCCCTGCCCTTGAGGCACACGCTGTATGCATGCTGAGTCATTTGTGCACCCCAGAGTTTGAAATAATACTATTTTGTCAACATTATCTCCATAATAACTGCACAGACACAGTCTTTAAGAAGGCGGTAGACGCACTGTTTAGGAAAACACATGACAGAGCCACATTGCCTAAGATCAAACCCTGACTCCACCATTTACAGACCAGGTGACTTTGTCCTAACCTTCGCTCTGCGTCTCAGCTTTCTCGCTCTTTAAAATGGGGCTAATATTATTCAGCCATAGAGCTGTTATGAAGATTAAATGAGCTAAAATATAAAGTCCTTAGAACAGCGTCTGGCACATAGTAAGCATTATGTAAGTGGTTTTCTTAAAGCTATTTTAGAAAATGTTCTGACATTGTCAAGTTCATTTTGGGAGAAAGAGAAAAAAGGGAAACTTGGCTTAACTTCACAAAATCTTATGTATCATTTCTAGATTTGTTCAGTTGGGAAGCTGAAGCAGGTCTGTATAGGATATATGCACTTAAATGGCTGTGTCTGGAATTCAGATCTTCAGCCTTATTCACTTTACACCAGAGGTGTTAAGTCGCAGCTGGGTGTTTATCACTGTTTAGTTGATTCCTATTAACCATCAAAGCAGAAATAAACAGTGCCTGTCTTGTTCACTGGCCTTTCTTCTGAGTGCCTGAGCATGTTAGCTTTCGATAAATATTTGTTGAACAATTGAATGAATGAAGATGAATGTATGAACAAACCAACCAGTCCTATCTGCACTTGACTTTCTGGCAATGTCTTTAGAAAAAATGAAAGATAGGCTGGGCACGGTGGCTCACGCCTGTATCCCAGCACTTTGGAAGGCCGAGGCGGGCGGATCACCTGAGGTCGGGAGTTCGAGACCAGCCTGACCAACATGGAGAAATCCCCGTCTCTACTAAAAAAAAATACAAAATTAGCGACGCGTGGTGGCACATGCCTATAATCCCAGCTACTCAGGAGGCTGAGGCAGGAGAATCGCTTGAACCCAGGAGGCAGAGGTTGCGGTGAGCCAAGATTGCGCCATTGTACTCCAGCCTCGGCAAGGAGAGTGAAACTCCGTCTCAAAAAAGAAAAAACAGATTATTTTCTCTGTCCTCTAGGCTTCTACTACACACAACCACCTGGAGATCAAAGTCCTCTCTTTGTCCTACTTCCTCCCCAGTTGGATAGAAAGAGCGAGTTGAGGCATCAATATTAGATTTATTTTTAAAAACTGTTTTTAACCAATATACCTAATAGATCCAAATGAGGGTGCTAGTTTTTTTAAATACTGACTCTGGGAGGCTTCAGTGGGCAATTACTTTCTTCAGAAACATGGTTCCAAGGCATCTAACTATCCACAGGTTTTATGACATTAGTCCTGAAGATAAATTTTTATTTTATTTTTGAAATTGTCAAAAGTAATTTGGAGCCAAATCTGCCCCACAAGGTTTGTGATCAATCTCAGACTAGTACCATTTTTGCTTAAATATTAAGTCTGGCAATGAAAACATGGGATTGATTTCTCCATGAAAGTTTTTTTTTTTTTTTAACTGACCCAAATAAAGCTTTTTGTGTGAACTCTAGACTTCTATGAACAATTAGTTATTAAATGCTGTTGTTACTGTTATGATTATTTAATATACAGCTTCCCAAGATGATTCCTTTAATCCTTTATAGTATTTGCTTTGTACTGTCTAGTGTACAGTGTTTAGAACATGGTGTTTAAAAATCAGTTTCTAGCGACGATGCTTTGTGAGCCCGTGTTAAATAAATGTCAGGAAATGTTGCAGTTACTTAAAACGACAAAGCCCAGATGACTTCTCTGGGCAATTTAGTTCCAAATAGTTCAATCCAGGTGAGGAGGTTTGTGCCAAAGAAATCATTCCATTCCCAATACTATATTGACCAGATACAGGCGTACTGACCAGTAAGCATGCAGAACTGGAGCAGAAAGTAAGCATGATTTAGACAATGTGCTGGATTAGAAAAACAAATGCAATGCTACGGATGACATCAATGTCAAAGACCTAGAAATGCTGAGCCAAGGCTGTACCCTCACACGTCAGTCTCAGGCAGGCGACAGCCTTTACAGAGGCAAGAGATGTCCTAGCTTCACACCACAATGTAAATTCAGCTTGGAAGCCTTGGACTCAAGCTCCCAAGCAGAAATGGCCCTCCCTACTGCATTTTTGTTACTTTGGACTGCAGGTCTCCCCAGTCTTTAGAATCCAAGAGGCTGAACAATACGTCACCATCTGTAGCTATTGAGACAGACGTATGCAATCACATTTTTAATTCCTCATATAGACTCATTCCTCTGTCATTTAACCTCTTCACTGTCAGGGGTATTAAGGATTGTGGTGATGTAAGTGGGGAAACTGTCAGGCAGGAGCGTGTCTAAAGTCTAGAGGACTCTAGGAAGGTGCTAGACTGTTTAGAGCCACTCCATCCAGTAGAACCTTCTGCAGTGATGGAAACATTTCATATCCGGATGGTCCAAACAGTGGCCATATGTGGCTGTTGAGCACTTACTGTGGCTAGTGTGAATGAGGAGCTGAACTTTTAATTTCATTTCATTTTAAGTAATATAAGTTTAAATAGTCTCGTGTGGCCAGGAGTTACCATCCTGCACAGAACATTGCAGGTCTGGAGGATTCTGACTATTTTAGAGCCATGAACAAGAGTCCCCAGAGGTGTGGGTGAAGTGGCTGGCACCAGAACCCCAAGCAGTGAAAGACCACACGTAAGAGCAGCTTCTGGATTTAATTCAGATGGCTGCCCAGAGCTGTGTCCCACATTTCCTCCCTTCTTAAGTGGTCCCAGACCAACCCTCCAGGCAAGCTACCTGGCTTGCAGGGCATGGTTTAACATTCTCCGGCCCCCTTTTTCTTCCCCAGAACAGCATGCCGTTCTGGAGTTGACCAAGGCCGCAATGAGTGGCGTGGGCATTGACGGAGAAGTGCTCTCTTACTTGGAATTGGCACAGGTTTGTATCAGTTTGCTTTTCACCTTTTAAGTGTGTTCAATCAGTTCATTTAATGTTGATAAAACATTCCATTGTTGCATCTGTCCAAATAAAGATGTCACCACTGAGTCACAGAGGCCCCCTGTGTACACTAAGAAGATCTGAGAGTTTTACCTTTCATGTACCATTCAGCCTGCTGGGCTTCATTTGAATAAACAACACGGTCCCCACACCAGTCCCATTGTCGCCTCAGGCACCAGCTTCACATGTGGGAGAACCACTTGGGGGAGGTTTTGTCTCTCCTCCTTCTTTGAATTCTTGGCCATGTATTTGGCCAAGCACAGACAGTTTCTAGAATTTCGTGAAGCCCTGTAATGAACCCCTGTTAGTGAACATCTCACTACAGCTGTCCTGGAGTTTTCTAAAGTCAGTAGTGGCTAATATTCAGATTGTAATAGCATAATCCCAATACAGACTTGCCTTCTTCTTCCAGAGAAGGTCCAAGATTCAGCTTCAGCTTCACCGTGGAGTGACTTCCTCAAAGCACAAGCTAAACTCTGCCTCACTTTCCTCATCCACAGGAAATGGGATGACAATTTGCATCCTACCAACGTTACAGATTATTTTGAGAATCAAGTGGGAGCGAATGTTCAAGAGCGAGCACTGAAGAGTGTAAGCCCTCTTAGAATGCCAGACACATCTGCAGAATTTTCTAGTCCCTGGCATAGGCTGATTAACAATGAATTTACACTCTGAGGGAACTAAGAATCAATTCCTCCATCTTTTCTTCAGCCTGTTGGGTTCGGCTTCCTGTGCTCCCTCTTTCCGTTAAGACAATGGCTTACTAAGTCTTAGGTCCGTCCATTTAAATCAATATTTCTCAATCAAGGAAAAGGAGGTGGTTTTGGGGAGAGGTACAGGTGCTGCTCAGGCCCTTCCTACTGTGGCCAAAGGAAATGATTCAGGTGCAAAAGGGGGAAAAGGCAGAATTGAACTTTACAGCGACCTATTCATTTTGACTTAGCATTCAGCAAATATTTGTTGTTTTTCTCCCCAAATACCAGGCACTGCCCTAGGCAAAGGACGTGTACATATAAATGGTAGATCCTCTGCCCCAGGGCAGTCATAGGCAAGCAAAGGAAACAGACACAAACACAAATTATTAAAATCCGATTAGGGATTACAGTGAAACTGAGAGTAGACATCTAATGCAGTCGAGTCAGCAAGCCCCCATCAAAACTGGTTGTCCATACTTGGAATTTGGGGTCTTTTGAAACAGTTCTGGGGGATGATTTATAACTTGTACTCGCTCCAGCAAGTATTCCTCCTAGCGAAAAATGTAATGATCTGGAATTTCATATCGGGACCACTCACTTGAGGGAATGATCTGCAGTTGTGTCTGTGTCTGTTTGTTGCACTGTGTTCCCACCTTACCCCCACACATACCCACTACAAGGAAATAATATGATTATTGCTAAGCCTTGACAAGACTTGGCAGGACGAGCTTAGGATGGATTCTCTCATGTCTTAGCTCATCCATTAGACCCTAACCCAGTGATGTGCTGGTAAGTGTTTAACAGTCAGCTTGGGGGCAAGTGGGACCCTAATCTGTTACATTTGCCAATTTCTATTATATAAATACTCCCATCATGGCTGATTATAACATACGAAGTCACTAAACTCAAAGTAGGGAAGAAATGCACACAATTGGCTCTTTCAAGCTGGAACAAGCCCACCCGGCAGAACACTGCCCTAGTCTTGTTTTCAGAGAGAAATCTAACAGCAAGAGAAGTTGGAAGCACCAGCTAAAACTGTCTCTGATGTTTGGGTTGTGATTTTCAGTGAGTCTCTCGAGTGGGTTTCTGAGATCTCTGGCTTTTGGCCTCACAGTGGAGATACAGGGCCGCAGAGGAAGCGTGCTGTAGGTTCTAAAGTTCCACCCAACCAAAGAAACATCAAGAGCAATAGACAACAGAAGGGGTGTCAGAGAAGGGCACAGACGGAAAGAGTGAGGGATCACGGCAGGCCCGCCAGGTCTGGAGAGGGAATGGGGGAGTTGACGGTCGATTTTTGGGCATCTCGTATTTTTCAATCATAGCTACCTCAGCTGCCACCTTCCTGAGCATCGCTTAGAAAGGAAGGGTGAAGTATCTGGATCCCTCCACCGTGGCACATACTGCTTGCTCTTCTTATGTAACCAAAGGACAGGTATAGGACAGTCACACATTCTGCAGTCTCCTCTTTCGGATCTTGGCCCCAGCAAGCTGAGCTCTGACATGTGACACAAAGTATTCCATTGCCGAGGCTTCCTTAAACAGAGATGACATCGCTGCTTTCTGCTGTGGGCTGGTGTCTTCCAGAGGCCACAGTTGCTTAGCACTAGAGGGCCAGGTGGCAGGGGAGGGTGAGAGGGCGAGGCATACTTTAAGCTCGTGATTTGATACAGCAATTATTTTTGGTGCACCTAGGACAGTGGGGAAGGGAGGGGTGTGCCCAGCACTACATTGGCTGGCATCAGAGCCATGGCCAAAGTCAAAACATTGAGGTCAAAACAAGAGGTTTGCCAAATTAGTTATATAAGCCCTTCATTTATTTGCACCCTTACGATGGCTTCCCCAATTTCTTTGTAGCCCCTTTTTAGAAAATAGAGTCTTACCCTCCTTTGCTCACTTTTCTGCAGTTTCACAATGCCCACCAGTTGGCCGCCTGGTGTTTGCACCACATCTGCACCAACTACAACAGTGTATGCTCCAAGTTCCGCAAGGAAATCAAATCAAAATCTGCAGGTGAGACTGTGCGAAGCCCCCATTCATCCAGCTCTCCTCACCTCTCAGGGAAGCTTTTATCTTCTATGTCCCTGTAAAGGAACACAGTCAGCAGGCAGCTCATAGATAATTCCTTGAGACTAGCTGGTGGTCACATATTCATGTGACATGACATAAAGAATAGAAGGCTGGGAATTCTCTTTGAAGAACTTGATGCTGACGGGAGTTGGGTGGGCTGGAGTCCATGGTGCCCTGTTGCAGAGAGTGCAGAGGTGGTGGGCTTCCCCTTGTTTAGGGAGGCAAGCGTAGGGTCAGGCTTAGACTCTCAAATCAGGTGGTCCTGGGTTCAGGTTCCCTGTGCCCAGCTGCATGACTACAGGCAAGAGATTCTTCCTCTCAAAACAGTGTCACCTTTTTGCAAATGACCCTAATCACAGTCCCTGCCACATCACGTTTTTGAGAGAATATTTGAGAAGCTTTAAGCTCAAGGCCTAGCCCGTAAAAAGATCAATGAGCTGCAGGTCTTATGGTCTGCATCTTTCCTTCACCAGACAACCAGGAATACTTCGAGCGGCACCGCTGGCCCCCTGTGTGGTACCTGAAGGAAGAAGATCACTACCAGCGTGTGAAAAGGGAACGAGAGAAGGAAGATATTGCACTAAATAAGCATCACTCGAGACGAAAGTGGTGCTTCTGGAATTCATCTCCAGCAGTGGCCTGAAGAGGAAGAGAAAAAAAACATTGGTAATCTGATCCACCATTTTTCAAAGCACTACTGTAAAATTCGTCTTATTAGAGATACGACATAGTTCAGGTTTCAGACACGGACCTTCCTCCACTTTTGTGCATTTATCTTTGTTAGGATCAAAGCACAAGCTCACCATCAATGAGCCTGGACAAAAAGGGAAGCTGACTCTCACTGCATTCCTTAAACTGATATGTATTTTTTTTTGTTAGGAGGCTTAATACACTTTAGTCTGTTATTTTGTTTCTTTTTATACAAAGAAAAAAAATCCAGCTTTCATGTTTCTGATTCCAAATTGGAAAATATTTTTATATGGTCTCTTGTATTTTGTTGAAATGAAAATACTGTGTATTACTTTATTTTACAGGCCACGATTGACTATGAAGTCACCCTGTGATTCTCTTTGCCCACATGACCACCGAGCATTATTACGTAATTAGAGGGTTATCCTTTTGTTGTGAAGGGAAGGAGGGGACCGAAATCCCCCAAAGTGCAAACTGGAGAGTGTTTAATCTTTGTTCTGTTGAATAACATCGGTGTAATTACAAAGTCAACTCCAAGAATGTGTATTTACAATATTTGCCGTGTTAAGTGCTGGTAATTATATGGTTATATGTGCCATGTAAAATATAGTGATATCAAATATTCTGTTGTTTCCAATGTCTAGTTTCAAGAGGATAATCTTTATAATCATTAGAAGGGCTTATTAAATCCCAGCATTATCCAGGGCAAACTCACTGGTGGACCTGAATACGTAAGATACCATTAGTGCGCTGGTGTTCCGATTGCTGTATTAGGGTTTACGTCTCTCAGTATTCCTTGAACTTGCCATGCTTCTGCATGCAGATTCTTCACTGACTTGAATTGAGATGGGCAAGGGAAAAGGTCCCTGGACTCCCTCCTGCCATCTACAGGCTTGTCACATCTCACCACCAGAAACAGGCTTCCTCAGGCTTTTCACCTGTGGCCAACTTCACTTTGTAAGACCCATACTTTTAACTCTTCCCAGGGAAAATTCATGTTTCTGCAGAAGTAGGCTAAGGCAGACCACCCACTTCTGCTGAAATGCATTGGGAGCCTGTGAAAGCACACAGCTGGAGGCTGGGCGCCTGCGTTCTCCTACACGGAAAGGAATCTCATTCCAAGAGTCTAGGAAATGGTGCTATTGTGAGTTAGTTCTGACTCTTTCTCATTCTGAGTTTTCAGTGTTAAACTAGAAAGTGTGAGAGCAGGGGAGCTTTTGTGAGGCAGTCAGTCATTGCTTCTCTGTAAAGTAAAATGTTACAGCACACACGTACACACACAGAGAGCATTTCGAGGCCACAGCCCCACACCTGCCATGCGATGTTATGTGGCAGGGGATGGGGCTCATTCTGTTGGGAGGTCAAGTTACCAATGCCAAGGGCTGTTGATTTTGTTTTTATTTTTATTTTTTCTTCTAGCTTTTCAGAAGATGGAAATGAGACAGTTAAGTCCAAACCCCAATGTCGACAGCCATATGCATTTGAAAATCTGTCTAGATTACAGATGGGCATTTATTACTGGCAGTGGAAACACACCAGATAGAAGATCTTGGGAGAGGCCCAGAAATGCAGCACCTTGTCATGACAAAAGAGGAGGCAGCAGAGGAAGGATAGTTACAAATGCATCCACCTTAATTTTTTTCAATAGGCTTCTACATCTTATTAATGGAAGGAGAAAGGAGACAGGAGAGGATAAATGTCAAGATGCAGAAGAACTGACATGTATCCCATCATAAAATGGTAGAAGTTGAGTTTTCAATGAGTAGTCATAGTTGAATTTTTACAACCAAAGCTCCCATTTGATTGTAATCTTGCCAAAATGTAATGGACGTATAAATGAACTTGGGGTATAAGCAATAATATCCACTAGTGTTGTTATCAGCTGCTGTAACCAAGTGGCTGGTTCATTTGGTTGATGCTGATTATGGCCTTTAACCATGGTGGTTTCTTGTGTGTTTTTTATTTCACAAAAAGCCAATAAAATTGTTTAGCTATAAAATGCCTCCAGTTTTGTTTTAAGGACAGACATCATATTGTGTGTGTAATTTAACAGCTTTTTTTAAACTATCAATCAAAACGTTGAGGGTGCTGGGTCATGGGAGCTTGTGCATGCTCCAGTAACAAAGCAGCTTGAATGACTTGTCATTTTTGTATTTGGTGGTGTCAGCAGAGATTCCAGTGTCATAATGTAAATGAAGTGCCTGGCGCTTTGTTCTTGGCTAACACAGTATGTCACTAGACACAGTGCTGCCTGGGGCCGGGTAGGGGGCAGGGGGAGAAACTACAACTATCCTAAAGGACTTAGTATAATCTGGGTTTGGATAATTTCCGCCAGCAGTTAAGTGATAGGTCTGAGTTGCTGAGTTCAGGAAAAGCTTCTTGAAAAGCAGGTCTGAGAAGGCCTTTGTGAAAATGTCTGGACAATTTCTGGACTTCTATGTAATATAATGTTTCCCCAAGCTCAGAGGGAAGAGTCTCCAGTGAGATTTCACTGAGGGGCTTTTCTGAGGGACAGGCTACCTGTAGCTCTATGGGAAGGTGCTGACCACTGTAAGAAATAGCTGTGAAAAGAAGACAATGAGATTCCCAACACATTTCCACCTTTCAGAGGTGGGTGGTCCCAATCGTGGCACCTATTACATAAAGCATACCAGTTTCTTCTTCCCTGTAGAAAGTCTTGGTCTAAGTTTCTGGGAGTAATGTCTGGCGAATCATCAGGGATGTCAGCACCTTATGTTGGCATTCTTTTTCTTTTACATAACCTCAGCAAAGGTTCCTATACTGGCATTTTGAGAACCACAGACACTGCTGGTCTAGATGGAACTCAAATATTTTCATTATGGACACTCAGAAGCAAAAAGTCCAATGTTTCTAAGAGGTTTTGTCATGCTTGCTTCCAATGTATGGTATATTAGTTGTCAAAATTCAGTTTTTCATCACTGTGACACTGGCTAGGCAGAAGAAATACTACTAGTCGGAGGGAAAAAACGAAGTGAATCTTAAGTTTGCAAACAGTTTTATCAGTTCAACACTTCTGAATGAATGCTTATCTGCAAGCTGAAGATTTGCCAGCCCTTTTCATGAATTGGATATTTTTTTTAATTGGCACAGAGATAGATAGATAGATGATAGACAGACAGAGATCTCCTAGTTGGATGCTAGAAGGCAAATAGCAATAATTTCTCTTTTCTAGAAGAATGTGACTATTGCATAAAAGTCATAAAGGTAAAAGTTAGCCAGGGAGAATGCATTTGTGTTGTACATGTATGTGTGTGTAACCAGAAGCAGCATAATGAAGAAAAGGGCAATTTAAAAAGAAAGAAAAAAAGAAGGAAGGGAGGGAGGGAAAGGACCACTGAGGAAAGACACAGAATTGAATTAAACACTGTGAGTCACGGATATATTATTTATTTCAAAGTGCTAAATTAAGTCGAGAGATTACTGCATATCCCTCGACGTAATTTATTTTATGATGAAGACTGCTTTCTTGAATTTCCAATTAGGAAGCAGGTGATATATGCATCATGAAAGGTTTAGACTTAGAAGTGAAGACACTGGGGTGGCAATACTAGTGACCTTCTTTAAAAGCTACATTTCTGTAGAAGTAATGCTATACCCCTTGGCTGCACTAGAAAATTCTCCCCTGTGCTGACAGTGCTTCTAAATTGGATATTTTTACTTGAGCCATTTAGATGCATAGCTTTTTACTGGGCTGATATACAGGTGCTCATCAGTTAGATATTTACAGACTGTAGTCTATGAAATATGAAAGTGATTTATGAACAGATAACTCTTGGGTGGAAACCAAGCAATCATGCCGTTGATATCCACAAACATGAAAGCATTATCAACAACAGTAGCAAACGTGAAGTGACCTGCCTCTCCTGTAGTTCAGTTTCCACAGTGACATGGCTTTCCAACAGAACATAGATGAAATGGGTGTTACCTAAATGTGGCCCCATGCTTCGAAGGAGTATTTAAGTTCGTTGAATATGTTCTCAATCCCAAATACAAGAATGGTTAGATGTTACAGGCAATCAGTGAGGACAGAATTGATTCATTTCTTTCCACTTGGATGCCAACCAAAGTCTGACTATTCTTAAAATTCCCTTCCAATATGGTAAAAAATACATATATATCCTTTGATTTGATGATTCATGGTAGTCCCAATTGGGGTGATACTCCCCTGGAAGGCTAAGTTCAACTGTCATGTGAAAAGATACACAACTCTAAGCTTTAGTCATCTAGAGAATGGGAACAGATATCACTGAGTTTTCAGTACAAGTTAAATGAGATGATTTAGGTAAGGCATCCAGATGCCAAATATCTTGGACATAGTAAGTACTTAGTGAATGGAAGCGAAAAACAGGTGAAATGGAACCTATGTGCTCAGCATTTTTGACCTTGCTTTTCAAGGCCAAAACCAAGGTCAAAAATCCAAGAGAGAAGACAATCATGCATGCTGCAGAACAGAGCAGTGTGGTCTTTTCCTGCCAGTCTCTTCAACCAAATGCTGACGTTGCTGCTTAGTGCTTCATGACAGTGGTTTAACAATTAGAAAATAAGAGCTGTGTTAAGGTAAATAATAATTATTATTAATAATAATGGGCTGGATGGAAAGGTGGGCGGTGGGAGAAAAGAAGAAAGAGTGACCCTTTCTAAGAGAACATTTGCCCTCACTAGGGCCTCCACGTTATCTATTAAGTAAAGTCAGCCCACTTCAGGGCTGAGCTTGGCTGAACCACTGATTCACTCAGGAGCAATTTGTCTTCATTCTCCCAATCATTTTTTTCTTTCTTTTCTTGAGGGTTGGATGCAAAAAGTCTAGTTAGCCATGCTTCTCAGTGCTTGTCACATTGTCATCCTCAGTCAATGCAAGGCCCTCTCTTTTTATATTTTCTCTTTCTTCCAGAATACCCACTCCCATCTTCTGTTCAATGTATGTCTTTAAACATGTGGGTTTCTTTATACACAGTGTTGTTTCATGTGCATAATTGTTACACAAATGGTGTTACATAGCAAATTTCCTTCTATCTACTTTTCTGACTCCACACTGTTCTGGAAATCTAGCCATTTTACAATCTGTGCATCTAGTCCATGGCTCCCCCGGACTGCCTAGCCTCCCATAGGCGGCATCTACCCCATGTGATTCCTCCATTCAACTGGTGATAGAACCACTAGCCAATTCCCATTCCTTGACCCTACAGTGAGCCTTCTTGTACATGCCCTGGGGTCCAGATCTAAAGATGAATTCCAGGCTGGGCATGGTGGCTCACTCCCTCAATCCCAGCACTTTAGGAGACCAAGGCAGTCAGATCACTTGAGATCAGGAGTTGGAGACCAGCCTGGCCAACATGGTGAAACCCTGTCTCTACTAAAACTACAAAAATTAACCGGGTGTGGTGGTGCACACCTGTAATCCCAGCTACTCAGGAGGCTGAGGCAGGACAATTGCTTGAACCTGGGAGGCAGAGGTTGCAGTAAGCCAAGACACCACCACTGCACTTCAGCCTGGGTGACAGAGAGAGACTATGTCTCAGAAAAAATAAAAATGAATTCCAGGTCCCACTCCAGATGTACTGAATCAAAGCCTCCCAAGGTGACAGGCATGTGTGGGAAGGGAACACTGAACTCAGTGACCAAAATCCTTCCCTACCTTAGCACTAAGACAACATGCAAAGAATCTGAAAGGCTATGAGCCAGCCCAGAGACTGGTTCCTCTGACCAGCAAGAAGAGAAACTAGGTTTAGCTTCCTGCCACCTGAGAGGCTTCAAGAGGCTTCCCTGATTGTGAAAGTTATTACCTATTACAATGAGTTATTCCATCCCATCTGGCCTTGGCCTTTTGTGTCATCTGACCCTCGTGAAAGGCAAGAGGCCAAGATGATTTCTTAAGAGCTCCCTAAATACTAAGATGCCTATTTTTCTGCGTTTAAAAAACTTCCCTAGCTTGATTTAATCATGTCACAATGTATTCAGATAGCAAAGCATTACGTTACACACTATAAATATGTACAATTTTATTTGTCAATTATACCTTAATAAAGCCGGAGGGAAAATTCCCTAGTGAGCTTGTGCATATGTGTTGAAGGATGTCTTCTAATTTCATTTCACATGTGAAATCTAAAGAAAAGTAAGCTTCCAGTACAAATTTTGGAGATTGATGAAACTGTCTCGGAAGTCCTGGATAAATTATTTCTTGGATATAAAACTTCCCTATCTCCTAGTTTCCTGTCCCCTCCACAGAGTACACCACCTAATTAGATGGAGAGTGCTGAAATCACTGTGTTTTCTCTCTCAGCCCCTCTCCCATTATCAGGTTTGGACCCCTTTACCACTGTCACCAGGATATCACTTCACTTTATATACCTGAGATTTCTTTTAAAATGAGTAGTCAAGCCAGGCACAGTGGCTGAAGCCTGTAATCCCAGCACTTTGGGAGGCCGAGGCAGGCAGATCACTTGAGGCCAGGAGTTCAAGACCAGCTTGGCCAACATGACGAAACCCCATCTCTACCAAAACTACAAAAGTTAGCTGGGCATGGTGGCAGGCACCTGTAATCCTAGCTACTCGGGAGGCTGAGGCAGGGGAATCACTTGAACCTCGGAGGCGGAGGTTGCAGCGAGCTGAGATCGCACTACAGCACTCCAGCCTGGGCAACACAGTGAGACTCTGTCTCAAAAAATAAATAAATAAATACATACATACATACATACATACATACATACATAAGAAGTCATCTGAAACTTTTAGAGAAATGGGCTTAACAATCTAGAAAAAAAAAGAAAAGAAAAATTAATGTGAACTGTCTTTTCAGCAAATGCTGTTCCGCTGGTTGCTTTTGCTCTTTTCTGCCTATATTTGCATAGTTACCCCAGTGGCAAGGTCTCAGGCATGTTAAGATGCACTTTTATATGCTCTTTCAGTTTTATTCAAATGTTTCCGTTTTATTCAAATATTTCCATGGCCAACCAGATGGATCAAAGGTGTAAGTCTTGGCACCACTCTACCAGAGTCCAAAAAAGTGATGTGAGACTCATCATAATAATAACATTTCTGAGTCTATGTTATGGCCGTGCGTTGTGATGAGTGCCTTGTTTGCATTTGTCTCATTTAGTTCCCACAACTAACGCCATATGGAGAGGATAGTGAGGTCCCCAAAAGCAGAGCCTGAGGTGAAGATTCCCAGGCAAGTGGTTTACTTAGGAAATGCGCTTCCATGAGACCAATAAGGAAGGGGGAGACTGGAAAGGGTGAAAAGCCAAGCCAGGAAGCCCCATTCAATCTGGTCTCAAGGGGTGCTCTGGAGTACAGACTAGGCCACAGAGGGGGCTTTTATATTCCTGCACTAGTGGTCGAAGGCTAAGTGCTCAGGCAGCGGAGGGGGAGGGGATACTGGAAACTCCCGCATTTCAGGCAGGAGGCAGGGAAAGTAGCTGCAGCCGTGTAAGAGGAGTCCTGCAATGGAAGTCTCCAATACGGACTCTGAAACGCAAACCGAAGAACACAGACGCTCGGGAGGGGCACCCAGACAAGTTAAAAAGGATGCAAGCGGCCAGCCAGTGGATCACGCCTGTAGTCCCAGCACTTTGGGAGGCCGAGGTGGGCGGATCACCTGAGGTAAGGAGTTCCAGACCAGCCTAGCCAACATTGTGAAACTCCATCTCTACCAAAATTAAAACAATTAGCCAGGTATGGTGGCAGGCACCTGTAGTCCCAGCTACTCGGGAGGCTGAGGCAGGAGAATCACTTGAACCTGGCAGGCAAAGGTTGCAGTGAGCCGAGATTATGTCACTGCACTCTAGCCTGGGCAACAGGGCTAGACTCCATCCCAGGGAAAAAAAAGGGGGAGATATGAGGATACCACGGAAGAGCTCAGATTGATCTGTGCACTAACCACTATTTTGAAAATCTGAGAACAACCTAAGGCTATTTGATGGGATACACTGATGGAAGTTTTGTGCACTATCAGCACACAAAAAATAAATATGGATGAAAAAAAAATGCATCCTCTGTTGCCGCTGTGTAAAAAACAACAAAAAAAATCAATTTAAAGATCAAAAAAAATTCATTGTAATTAATGTCTCAAAGTTATAGAACCTAAAACATAATCATTTGTACTGCCCCCAAATATACATAAGGCTTATTTGAAAGGGCCTCATTAAATTTTCTCTAAATTGTGCAAAACAAATTTCATGATTTACTTGAACCTAAACGAATTTCTGCAATACAGCATTTTATAGATCTACAGCAAGTTCTTTCTAAAAAAGGCCAGGATGGCAATTCTAGTTCTCCACCACCCCCATCATCACCCTACACATGCACAGAATCAGTCCATGAGAAATGAATCAAAAACTAAAAATGGGAGGTAGACTTTTAAAACTTGTATTTAAATACCAACAGCCTGATTTCCACGGGTTTTTCTGCCTGATTTTTATTTCACCTACCATATGACAAAAGAAGAAAGAAAAAAAGAAAGAGGGAGGGAGAGAGGAAGGAAAGAAGAAAGAATGAAAGGAAGGAAGGAAGGAAGGAAGGAAGGAAGGAAGGAAGGAAGGAAG
>NC_045442.1:56879293-56880022 GCF_002776525.5 Piliocolobus tephrosceles | reverse complement strand
AAGGAAGGAAGGAAGGAAGGAAGGAAGGAAGGAAGGAAGGAAGGAAGGAAGGAAGGAAAGGAGGGAGGGAAAGAAGGGAGGGAGGGAGGAAGGAAGGAAGGAAAGGAGGGAGGGAAGGAAGGATGGAAGGAAAAGAAGGAAGAAAGGAAGGGAAGGAAGGAAGGAAAAGAAGAAAGGAGAGGAGAGAAGGAAGGAGAAGGAGAGAGAAATAGGAAGAAAGAAAAGAAAGAAAGAAAAAAGAAGGAAAGAAGGAAAGAGAAAATAAGGGAGAAAGAGGAAAGAAAAAAAGAAAGAAAAGAGAAAGAAAGGGAGAGAGAGAGCCCTTTCTGTCTAAAAGACTGAGTGTGGTGGCTCACACCTATAATCCCAGCACTTTGGAAGGCTGAAGTAGATGGATCACCTGAGGTCAGAAGTTTGAGACCAGCCTGGCCAACATGGTGAAACCCCATCTCTACTAAAAATACAAAAATTTGCTCGGCATAGTGGCAGGCACCTGTAGTCTCAGCTACGAGGGAGGCTGAGGTAGGAGAATCACTTCTACCCACGGGGTGAAGGCTGCAGTGAGCCCAGATCATGCCACTGCAGTCCAGCCTGGGGGAGAGGGTGAGACTCCATCTCGAAAAAAGAAAAGAAAAGAGAAGAAAGAGAGAGAGAGAAGAAAGAAAGAAAGAAAGAAAGAAAGAAAGAAAGAAAGAAAGAAAGAAAGAAAGAAAGAAAGAAAGAAAGAAA
>NC_045442.1:56730098-56879193 GCF_002776525.5 Piliocolobus tephrosceles | reverse complement strand
AGGAAGGAAGGAAGGAAAGGAAGGAAAGGAAGGAAGGAAGGAAGGAATTGTGAGAAGAAAGAGAGGAAGGAAGGAAGAAGGGAAAGAAGGAAGGAAGGAAGGAAGGAAGGAAGGAAGGAAGGAAGGAAGGAAGGAAGGAAGGGAAGGGAAGGAAGTCATTGCTTAGAGCCCAGGTACTAGAATCCAGACCTGACTCCTCATTTTAATAAACGAACAAAGCTTTTCCCCAGCTCCAACTGCCCAAATTCTAAGCAACCCTGTCAGCGGCAGCAAGGAAAGGCAACATCTTTCCTTGGATCATGTTTCTGGTCTTATTCATGCAATTATGTTGGGAATAAAATGGTTTTATTGACCATTAGATCTTGGCAACTCGCTGGGGGAGGGGAAGGAGAGTAAACATTTGAACTCATTTTAGTGGGTATCTATGTTCTTTCACAGTTTGGGTGAGTGATGGATACGTTGTTAATACAGGTGAATGATGTTTCTATAGGTAATAGTAATTTTTGTTTAAACTAGCTCTTTCCAAAAATGGCATTTCTCTCTCAGTTTCAATAGGGATGTTCTTCTCGACTAGGCATGTTCCAAAGGAGAAATGATTGCAATCGCAACCAATTAGGATCTTTCTCCTGTCTTAAAAACACTTAGCATGAGCAAGGCCTTCAGATGACAGCCATGAAAATATTAAGAAGTAGACTCCATTGAAATCTAACCAGGAAGTGAAAGCCTGCTGGTTAAAGATAATTTCAGATCTCATTTCTCCTAAAACAAACCACCTAATAACACAGGCTCATTGATCTTCAAGTCTGGAGAATACATTACAGCTGTCACTTTCCCCTCCCCACCCTCTCCCTCACCCCAAGCATCTGGGCCTGGCCCTGGAGAAATTCCATTTGACCAATATCATAACATATGCAAACAGATGATGCAAATGAAGTTCTAGATGTTTTGTGGTAGGATAAACAGAAAACAATTTCCAAATCTTACTGAGGTTCAAATTGAACATCCTATAACTTAAAATCTCTGCTTTCCCAACTGATTTTCTCATTTCCACCCTATCTTGCAGGGAGGTAACTTCAGTTCTGTCAGTTCTGGAAATTTCCTCCACCAGTGTGGTGCCAATTATCTACCTCTTACCTTGGGAAGCCTGGTGATCATATCTTGATTCAGCCTTCCTCCTGCCTTGCCAAAGGCTTAATCTGAAAATTATCACAAATCATTTCAATTCATCTAGGACTTTTTGAACTTCTATATGCCAAATATAGTATGAGACTCTGTTTTTGGCCCCAGAGAGCAACTAGTATCTGATTGCACACACCCAAATAACAATAAAACAATAAATGAACATACCAAAATTAATGCTATAGACCAGGTATGGAAAATTGGTTTCATCTCATCTACTGACCCAGATCAGTAATGCGTGATTGTGTTGTGAGGGATTCTGAGGCACAATCCAAGGCCAAGTTTAAGGGCAAAGAGGGTGGAGATTGTACAATAGCATCTGATATGACTCTAGGAAAAGGAACTAGTGGCATAATTATCAAGTGTTTATTCATTCACAGATATTTATTGCACTGATACCTGTCTAATCTGTGTTGGGCACTTTCCCCAGGCACCAATGTCCCTGTCATTATGGAGTTTACATCCCTTTGTGGGAGGCATGCAACAAAAACTAACAAACAAGGATGTATTATCAGGTAAGTGCTAGAAAGGGAAAAAAAGAAGAGGATAGAAGATGATTAAGAATATCATTTTTGAACAAAGGTAATCAGAGATATTCTCTCCAAGGAGTTATTATTTGAGTATAGACCTGAATTAAGAGAATTGAGAGAAGACACAGTGGCGATAGTTGGTCTGTGCTCCACAATGTTTGCAGCCTCAGCTCAGACGTGAAGGCCAGGGTGACTCAGCAGCTGAGGGACAGAATCATCTGGAAGTGTCTACATTCGCATATTCGGTGGTTAAATGCTGGCTCTTGGCTGAGACTTCAGCAGGGCTGTTGACTAGAACACCTGCATAAGTCTCACCACATGAATTAAGTGAAGAAGTGAGTCCAGTAAGCAACTAGGTCTGGAGGCCAAGTAGGTGCAAAGATCAGAGGACAAGACCTGACTTAGTATATTAGAGGCTGGTCAAGAAGACCTGTGGCCTGGAGATAAATATGAGCAAGAAGAAGAATGGCAGTTATATTTAAGAAGGTAGTCAGGACAAATCATATCAGACAGTTAGTTGTTCTCAATCTCAATGTGCAACAGAATTACACAGTATGTTTTAAGTCTATGGACATCCTGGCACCATCCCTTCTGAATTTTTTGTTGGCTTTAGGGTCCCCGGTTCCTTTACTGAATATAATATTGTTGCTGCTGCTGTTGTTGATTACAAGGAAATATTCCTTTTTTTTTTTTTTGAGACAGAGTCCCATTCTGTTGGCCAGGCTGGAGTGCAGTGGCACGATCTTGGCTCACTGCAACCTCCGCCTCTGGGTTCAAGTGTTTCTGCTGCCTCAGCCTCCCGAGTAGCTGGGATTACAGGCGTGTGCCCCCATGCCTGGCTAATTTTTGTATTTTTATAGAGACAGGGTTTCACCAGGTTGGCCAGGCTGGTCTCGAACTCCTGACTTCAGGTAATCCACCCGCCTTGGCCTCCCAAAGTGCTGGTATTACTGGCATGAGCCACTGCGCCTGGCCAGAAATGTTCATTTTTTGAACTTTTACTGAACCAAAGACCACTATCTCAAGAAGTGAAGTCCCTCTCTGGAGAGTTTATATGAGGATAATAAGAGAACATGGCCTTTAGAGTGGTTGTTTCCCACCTGGGAGATATTATAGAAAAACAGCTGGGTTGGTTAGAGCCAATAATCTTCAAATTGTTGAAGCTGCTAAATCAGGAGAGTGCTCCACCTGGAGAGGTGACCATCTTAATGACCAAAACCTTGGGTGAGGAGGGCAAAGTTTCTTCTGATTAAGTGGGCATAGGTTAATGCAAGAACCAGGAAAGAAAGACCAGGCAGCAGTTCTGGCAGTCACATTTCAGGTGAAAGAAGACGTCAAATAATAAAGTATGCAGTGGCAGAGTTCTTTCTTGCTCTGAACCCTGACACCACCCTGGGGACTCTTTTTCTCCCTTAAGACATAGAGTATCCTTCATCACCTCTCCATCTCCTTTTCATCCTTTCTCCAGTAAAAAGCAAGCTCTGGAAAACCATCAGACTCTTTCACTGTAAGGTGTTTTGGCAGGTGGTGACAATAATATCTCCCATTGCACATGTTCGTCTTACTAGGTGACCTTGACACTCCTCCCTTTGAGTTACAGAGTCTGTGGCCCTTCCTTTTGAACCTGGGTGGATCTTTTTTACTAACTCAAGCAATAGAATATGCTAAAAGTGACACCACGTGACTCCCAAGGCTAGATCAAAGCTCTGTCATGTGCTTCCACTTTCTTCTCCAGGGACCCACTCTCAGAATCTAGCTGCCATTCTCCAGGAAAGCCCAAATGAGCCCAGGCAGAGAGACCACACAGAAAGATCCAGTGTCAGTGTTCTTCTAGTCAATAGTCTCACTGAAGTCTCAGCCAAAAGCCAGCATCAGTCACCAAATATGTGAGTATGGGCACCTGCAAACATTATGAAGTAGAAACAAGCTGGTACTACTATGTCTTCTCCAAATTTCTGACTAACAGAATCCATGAGAATAATAAAATGATTGTTTTATGCCACTAAATGTTGGGGTGTTGTGTTATCCAGTGCTATAGTTTGGATTATTGTCTCTTCAAACTTCATATTAAAATTTGATCCCAGTGTTGGAGGTGCAGACCTCACAGGAGGTGTTTGGATCATGGGGGTGATGATCCCCCATTAAAAGAATGAATAGAATAATGCCCTACCTGGGGGTAGGAGAGTGCGAGTGAGTTCTCACTATTAGTTCCTTCAAGAACTGGTTGTTAAAAAGAGCCTGACTTGGCCGGGCACAGTGGCTCACACCTGTAATCCCAGCACTTTGGGAGGCCAAGGCAGGCGACTCACTAGGTCAGGACATCGAGACCATCCTGGCTAATACAGTGAAACCCCGTCTCTACTAAAAATACAAAAAAAAAAAAAAAATTAGCCGGGCATGGTGGCGGGTGCCTGTAGTCCCAGCTACTCGGGAGGCTGAGGCAGGAGAATGGCGTGAACCCAGGAGGCAGAGGTTGCAGTGAGCCGAGATTGCACCACCGCACTCCAGCCTGGGCAACAGTGCAAGACTCCATCTCAAGAGGAAAAAAAAAAAAGAGCCCGACTCCTCCCCCACCTCTCTCTTGCTCCCTCTCCTGCCATGTGATTTCTGCACACATTGGCTCCCCTTTGCTTTCTGCTATGAGTGGGAGCAGTCTCAGGACCTCACCAGATACAGCTGCTGGTGCTATGCTTGCTATATTTCTTGTGCAGCCTGCAGAACCTTGAGCCAAATAAACATCTCTTCTTTATAAATTACCCAGCCTCAGGTATTCTTTTATAGCAACACAGAATGGACTAAGTCATCCAGCAATCGTAACTAGAAAAAGTATTAATGACTAATGAGGTTGAAAGTGTCTTCCTTTTCTCATTGAATAATAATAGGAAGCAGTGTGGTTGGTGTAGAAGCTCTTGGAGTCAGGTTTGGGGTCAAATCCTGGCTTAGGCCACTTACTAGCAGTGTAAGTGCTGGGGCAGGTGATGATCTCTTGAACCTCTGTTTCTTTACCTGTAAAATGGTATTGGAGGCTAAAGTGAGGGATGAGTATATAAATGAATATGTAAAATAAGCCCTCAATCTCCACCTTCCTCTGTGCTCCTCTCCCATCCCCACCAGAAGCATGAGAGGGTTCATGGGTTAGTCCACTACCCTATACCAAGGCCATAAAGCTTTGAGTAGTAGCTTCCTCCTCCTTGGATGTCCCACCACAAGGATCCCTTTGAGTTTCTGTCCACTTATATAACCATCTTCTTGGGGGCCCAAAGGACTGGTGCACAACTAGAAGCAGCCACCTCAGCTTAGAGTGAAAAATAATTCAACCTTGAAGTTCTACAATTACACACATCACTGCCTGCTTGTCTATTTCACCATCAAAGCAAAGAAGCAGCAACTTGGTCTCCCACATGTCTCCTTCTCTGAAAATTGTCTCTCAATGGTTTCTGGGTAATCTCATTGTTCTGCCTTTGAACCAGTCCTCTGGCCTGGCTGCAGCCCCAGCCTCAATCTGATGGCTCCTCTTCCCTTATTGTAAGGAGGCTGGATGAGTATGCAGAGGATGCAGGACGGGAAGACACGGCCAGCAGGGACACCAATTAGGAAGCCTCAAAGCAGTGATGGGGGCCAGAGGAAGGGAGTATTGAAGGAAAAAAAAAGTCCCCTTTCTCAGGGTAATCTTTCCAAAAACAGGCATCCTGTTTCTTACTAACAAAATCATATATATTCTTCAGCATCTGGCACTATAAAGCTTCAGATGTTCTGCCCTCGGCTTTTACAGATCCCAACGGGAACTGATATTCAGATCATTCAAAGTGAATGAGAACAGGACAGATTATGCTGACAACAGGTGTTAGATGGGATACTCTTCTAATAGAATTCCTAGAGCCATCCAGTTTTCTGACTCAGAAATATCCTGAGCCCAATCTCTTCGTCATTAGTATAACTGATGTTTTCATCACCACAGGCACAGCCATTTTAGGAGGAACTCTCAGCCACCTGCCCATGCTTCAGCAGAGAAGAGTTTTCACACCTGTCTTAGTCGGCTCAGGTTGCTCTAACAAATTACCACAGACTGGGTGGCTCAGACAACAAACACTTATTTCCCAGGGTTCTGGCAGTTGATAGCCCGAGATCAGGGAGCCAGTGTGGTCAGGTTCTGGTGAGGGCTGTCTTCCTGGCTTGTAGAAAGCCATCTTCTCCTGATATCCTCAGCCAGGAGAGAGAAAGAGGAAGCAAACTCTCCTCTCTCTTCTTAGAACGCGGCTAATCCCTCATGAAGACTCTACCCTCATGAGCTAATTAACTCCCAAAAGCTCCATCTCCAGGTACCATTCCCATTGGAGATGAATCAGGGGTAGAGGGAGCCACAAACATGCAGGCCATAACAACACTCTCTCCACAATAGTGGATTACTAAAACCCCAATTCCAGAGCCCCTCCATATACACTAAGCTTGCCCAACCCACAACGCATGTGCTACATGAGGCCCAGGACGGCTTTGAATGCAGCCAACACGAATTCATAAACTTTCTTAAAACATTATGAGATTCTTTTTGCAATTTTTTAAAACTCATCAGCTATCGTTAGTGTTAGTATATTTTACGTGTAACCCAAGACAATTCTTCTTCCAGCGTGGGCCAGGGAAGCCAAAAATCGGACACCCCTGATTTACACCTACTCCTCCCTGTGGAGCAGCGGCCAACCTGGTTGGTGTCAGCAGGATACTCACTGGACCAGGTTGCTCCTTTTCTCTCTCCCTTGCCTTGAGGAAGTGCAGAAAGGGCGAGGACTCTCTGGATTGGGACTTCAAGAGGTAACCCGCAGGCTGCCATTCTCTCACAGTTCCTTCTCTCTGTACCAGCAATGGGTGTGTGAGCCAGCCCCAGCCCTCCCTGAAGCCAGCCAGGTAGGGATGATGGGAGCCCACTGTGCCCTAATACCCCGCAGGTAGGGGCTAAGGCCTGGGTTTGAGAGGCAGCAGGAGGCTGTCACTTGGCCCAGGGCCCCAGGCCCAGGTCTCCAATTCATCTTGACCAGGGAGTCCTGAAATGCAGGATTCCAGGGCAGCTGACACCACTAGTATCGCTGAAACAGTGATCACGTTTTGGCTGCTTGTATTTTTTATCCTCCAGTTAGAACCTGAAAGCAGGAAGAGATAACTAGGTGACTTCCCGAGCCCAACCATCTTTTTCTTTTCCACTTACTATGACCCTGACACTGTCTTACAAGACCCTCATGCTAATCCTGCTTTGAGTGGGGAGAGGGAGGCTCTAGGATACGTCATTTACCTAAGGTTACAAAGTTAGTAAGCGGCCTAGATGTCTGTCTGAATGTTAGATCCACTCTCCAGTGCTCTGCTATCTAGCTTCTCTTTTGTCTAACAACCGACAAAACAGACCCAGAGAGACTAAATTACTTACCCATTTTATGCAACTAGCACCAGAGCAGGGATTTGAATTTGCTTCAGTACTCATTCACTCTTTCCTTTGCACCCCACACTTAGGTATAAGGATCCGGAGGGCTGGTGAAATAAGTGACTTGCCCCAGGCCACATAGAGTTCATGTGGGGCTACTGAGTCCAAGGTCAGTTTCCTTGGCCACCAACTCTTAGGAATTTCCATCTGCTGTCTGCCCTAATTCTCATTACTGACAAACCCTCCTGTTCTCTACTTGAGTCTATACCGGCAAACTGTCTCTCACACCCACAAATCCCTCTTAATCACTATGTGCACAGAGGCTGGGTTTTGGTTCCGAGATCCTTTTAATAAAATGTGCATCTCACTTACCCTTGGCTAGTTGACTAAAGTTGAACCTGTGATGGGATTCTGGAGTGTCCAAAGTTCACCAGCGTTGTAATGTGCACTTACAGGTAGTGAGTAGAAGAGCCCTGAGTCTGGCACCCGTGGGCTCTGAGGCTGCATCTTTGTTCTCTGGTGAGGCAAGAGGCCAGCTGGAGGTAGGTGTTTCTTTGATAATCTCAGTTTAGAAAATAGATCATTAGGAGAGATAATGACATAGAGAACCTATTCCCTGCCCTCAAGTGTCTTGGCAGCAGATGCAGAAATTAGAAGGATAGAAGGCACCTTTGAGCTCATGTAAAGCCACCCTCATCTTTCAGGAGGCATCAAAGTGAGCAGAGTTGGAGATCCTAGGTAATCAATGAGAGCATGTATAGAACAGGATACACTGGGAGTTCAGGGAAGGGTAGATTACAGACAAAGAGACTGAGGCTGGACCCAGGCTCCCCTCAGTGTTTACCATCCCCATTCCCAGCCCTGAGCCTCTTCCTGTACACAGTATTGCTACTCTGAACCTCGTTTCTCATGGCAGGGTCTATATCCTGCGTTGGCACTTTGAGACTGCCCCTTCATCCTGGTCTAGGCAAGCACGACCTCAGGCACTGTGGGATTGGAGAATTTGGGAGTATCGTAGTCAGCGTCATAATACTTGGATGATGAGTTAACACTGGGGGTGAGTATCTAGTAATTTAGTCAAGTTCCTCAGGGTCACAGGGCAGAAATGCACTTAGAGCCTACAGATCCCAGCAAGCAGTGAGAGTTCCCTTGCAAGGATCCTTAGCACACCATATAGGAGGAGAATGGATGCGGTCATCCCAAGTCTCAGTTTCAGTTCTGGATGCCTGTGGTTCACAGCACCAGGGAGGGGCACAGCAGCACCAGAGACTGACCTCCAAGCTGAGATGCCCCTCTTATTTTCCACTCTACATTTATCTTTCCCAAATAAAATACAGTGGAGTTAGTTTAATGTCACCTGGTACAAAGCACCTCTCTTGGGCAGAGCCAGTCTCCCTTACCCCAAGGCCATTTGCTTTTCGTTTCATATGACAGTCTCCAATTCCAGCCACAATGGCCAAGAGAACAACTGATTTCATTTCCACAACAAAGCATTCTACATGAATTATGGATAGCAAGGCAGGAAAGCAAAGCAAAACAAAACCGATGTGTTGGCCGGGCACAGTGGCTGATGCCTGTAATCCCAGCACTTTGGGAGGCTGAGGCAGGTGGATCACGAAGTCAAGGATCGAGACCATCCTGGCTAACACGGTGAAACCCCGTCTCTACTAAAAATACAAAAAAAAAATTAGCCAGGAGTGGTGGCGGGCGCCTGTAGTCCCAGCTACTCGAAAGGCTGAGGCAGGAGAATGGCGTGAACCTGGGAGGTGGAGCTTGCAGTGAGCCGAGATTGCGCCACCACACTCCAGCCTGGGTGACAGAGCAGACTCCATCTCAAAAAAAAAAAAAAAAAAATGGGTCCACTTATGTCAAAAGTTGACTGTATATGTCAGTGAGGTGTCATGAACCTCTCCTTCTGTCTTCCCACTGCAACCACCTTAGATCTTTTGCTTGTCTCTCAGGTTATTTTCTCTTGGCTCAGAAGGAAATGCCTCTTCCCTTTGGAGAAAACTAGTATCCAAGGCCTGACTCTGAGCAGCAAACTTTGCAACCAGGATCCAAGGTATAGAAGACGACTTGAGGAGAAAGAACAGGGTAGAAGGGCAGGGTTAGCAGTGACAAGGGCTAGTCCAGCCACAGCCCTTTGGCACTGGGTGTCACATGGCTCAGAGCCGCTAATTTAGGCAGTTGCCACACTCGGGCTTGGCAGCTGTCTTAGGACTGTCATATGTTGACCACTGGCTTCCTAAGCCTGCCCTGCTGCAGGGAGAAAGACGATAGGGACATATCCCATGGATTCGCTACTTCTCTCCTTAGGACATCACCCCCATTGGGAAGCAGATAATGGTAGGATTTGATGGCTTTGACTCTTCTGGAAGGGCCATTTAAGGTTATCCTCTCTAACCTCTTTCTGAAAGTAGCAAGGTGTGGTGACTCCCCAAAATGTTTCAACATTAGAATCACCCAAGAAACATTTGAAAATTATAGATTTTCCAAATCAGATTCACTGCAGGAAGAGGCAGCCCAGGATTCTACATTTGTGAAAGTCCTCCATGAAATTCTGATGATCAACCACTGTGGGGAACTAGCTGAACTTAAAGTGAGATTGGAGGGAGGCTCTGGAGGCTCTACCAGGTATCTATTTGCCCAAGTGATATACACGGGGAAGGTTTCTCCTGAAATGGTAAGTTTATGGTCAGACACTCAGAGGCAGGAAGCACTGCCCCAGCCTGCCCCCAAGAACTTTGGTGTGGGCCCCTAAGGAAAAGAATGGTATGCATAGAAACCAAGTGGCTGCTTTCATAGTGGACTCTGGAACGCACAATAGGGTTCCTGATTGCTAAATAGGCACAAAGTGAAAACTTAGCTTCAGTGGTGTGCTGGTGCTCTTCTGCACCAAGTTAAGAGAATAAACTGTTAAATTGTCAGGAATTTTGCAAAAGCCACTTGACATCAGGTTGGTAGTTTGAAATCAGCCATGATGAGAGCATTTGCACCATAGAGTTTGGAAAACACTACGAATCACAGACTTTATTCTTTTTCCTGGAGAACCAGTGAATCTAACTACTTTCTTCCCATTCTTTGGGAATACAGTGCATTTGGCACACAGAGTGTTTGGCAATCAGCCACATAATCACGGAGTCACTAGCAGCAGTGATGGGCTTGAAGTGTCTTCCTCAAGTAACTTGGAGGTGGCTGACATCAACAAGCAGGGAGATTCCAAAGAACAAAAGAGGACTGATGTGAGTATATGCGAAGCACTCACTGTCCCCTGATGGTACAAGAGCACCTCCATCAACATCACCTCTGGGACTTCTGCCCTGCGCATAATCCCATCTGGGAGGGTCTTTGCCTAGGTCTGTTTGTTTTCTTAAATGTTCCACTTCCAAGGGCTATGGTGACAAAAGATACTTTTAGCAAACCATGTTTCTCTCTCTCCTGCCATTTAGTGTGATCTCCATTATTCATGAACTCTTCTAATTTTCTTAATGCCAAAAGCTTTGCTGCCAGAGGCGTAGAATTGATTTTGTAGAGTGGTTTGCTCACTTTGAGATGCTCTCATTTACTTATCTGAAAAGATTCTGCCCTGGGCTGGACATCAAACTGGGCCACACGTTGCAGGGCATTGGGTTTCTGGGCCACATTACCTTGGAAACCATGGGGCTCTGAGATGAGGCCCTAGAGGGCAAACTGAGACCTCCTCCCCAGGGTGCTCCCACAGCCCTCTCTTGCCCTAGTTAAATGAGACTCCAAAGGCTACTGACAAATTCTGCTCTGGCCAGCTCCCAGCTGCAGAAATATTCAAACATTATTTGTAAAAATTGATTATATTGAGGACATTAAGCCTTCTAAACAGTCATGCCCCACTGGGCTCTATTTACTCTAAATGAAATGCATGTTTTGGTGTGAAAAGGATGGGTTTTTGCACCCAAATACAGTTGAGTTCAAATACCAGCCTTACTGTGGGAGTAGCAGCCTCATCTCTCTTAGCTTCTGTTTCCTCATTTGTAAAGTTGGCTTCTATGCAAACTAAATGGTAAAAATAATGGGAGGTACCTACAGTAGGGCTCAGCACAGATAAATGTCAGACATTTATCCAAGAGCTTCTTACCAATCTCTTTTGAGCATTAACAAAGGCAAAGTAAACTGCTACTGAGTCTCCTTGGCCCTTGTAGTAGGCAGAATAATGCCCCTCTCCACAAAATGTCCACATCCTAATCTCCAGAATCTTTGGGTGTTACCTTACATAGCCAAAGAGATTTTGCAGGTGTGATTAAGTTAAGGATTGTGAGATAGGCAGATGATCCTGGATTAGCCAGGTGGGCCTACTGTCATCACCAGGGTTTTTATGAGTGAAAGAAAGAGGCAGGAGAATGAGAGTCAGGAGAGGAGAGGTTAAGACCAAAGCAGACACTGGATGATGGAACATAAATTTGTAGATAGTAGGTTGCTGGCTTTGAAGCTTGAGGAAGGGTCCATGAGCCAAGGAATACAGGCAGCCTCTAGAAGATGGAAAAGACAAAGAAATGGATTCTCCCCTAGAGCCTCCAAAAGAAATTCAATCCTGCCAATACCTCGATTTGAGCCTAATGAAACCCATCTCAGACTTCTGACCTCCAGAAATGTAACACTGTAAATTGATATTGTTTTAAGTGGCCAAGTAGTGATAATTTGTTACACCAGCATTAGGAAAGGAAAGCAGCCTTTAATTCCTCTTCACCCTTGGAGAGTTGCCAACTCCCTCTTCAATTCTCGGGACATCCCTGGAATCCCCAGCTTAGTTCTGGGCCTCCTGAATAGCATGGCCATCCAGCCCTACCTGGATGAAGGGGATGTGAACTCTGACTTAGGACAGAACCACAACAATAGGTAACATTGAGTGCATCTAGGTATGTTACACATATTAATTCATTTAATCCTCACCACACATCTATTGTATGTCCCTTTTACAGATGGGAAAACTAAAGTACAGAGCTGTTAAGTAATTTATCCATGGTCCATACAACTGGCAAGTGATAGACACAGGTTTGAACCCAGGAAGTCTTTCTCCAGAGTCCAAAATCTAAACCATGGCCTGATGTGGCCAAAAATCCACACTCTGAGAGTGGACTTAGATCAGAAATCTCGGATCAGGCCAAGGGGGTGAGTCTCTGGCATGGAAAACCTGAGCAGGCGGTTTTCCATGCCAGAGACTCACCCCATTGGCCCGATCCGAGATTTCAAACAGCTATCCTTCCCCTCCCTCTAGAGTCCGAAGGATGGCTAGAGAGAAAGAGAGGATGAAAGTCAATCTACCAATCCATTTCTGGAATGCAATCACTATCAGGACCCAGAAAGCTTTCCAAGATGCTTACAAAGGATGATTCCACAAAGACAGCCCCTCACATGCAAATCTCCCCCATAGGCTGTGCTTTTTGCTGATCCCTAGAAAGAGTCTGAAGTTATGTCCCAGCTGGCCAGGTGGGTGCCAAGGTTCTACATGACAGGACCCCTACTGCCTTCCTGGACACTACAGTGTGGCTTCAGGCAAGAGAAGAGTGCAATGATGTGAGTGATGGTTGACTACATGAGTTAATATTTGAAAGGTGCTTAGAACATTGCCTGGTTCACAGTAAGGCTATATAAGCACTTGTTTAATTTATTAATTAAGTTTCTTTCCCTGGCCTGAAATATACTGATGGAAGAGATACATAAGGTAGTACTTCTCCAACTTTAATGTGCATGCACATCACTTTGGAATCTTCTTAAAATGCAGATTTGATTTAGAAGCTCTGAGATGGAGTCAAAGATTCTGAGTTTCTAACAAGGTGATACAGACATGGCTGGTCTGCAGACCAGAGTTTGAGTATCAAGGGTGTGAGATGCTGATAATACAGAACAGAAAGCCAACCTCATTATGGGAAGAGGCCCTGAGTCCAGTGTGTACCCTGACTGTGGCTAGAGGTGTGGCTTTGCAAACCTTTCTCCCTTTCTGGGCAAGTGGCTCTGGCCAGGAAGTGTCCCTCAGCTGGGCCAGGAGGGTGGCAATGGACCATTTCCACTGAAGTTTCCAGCTATGTCTGAAGCACGCATGAGGCCCTTAGCCAACAGGCTAAGGAAAGCATTGACCAGGAGAAGCTTAAACCCTTCAAAGCCTCCTGTCTGCTACAAGATAAACACCAAGCTCCTTTGGATTCACACTCATGTCAACGTTACTCAAAATCCTGATATCTATTCCACCACACCACAGGGCTTCCCAAATACTACTGGCTGAAAACAGATGGCTTCCCTCCCAACCTGATCAAATGACTTTTGCTATCACTAGGAAATCCTTCCCCAACCGGCCTTGTGTGCTCAGCCAACAAGGTAAACTGCACTCCTCTCAGCCCCTTAAAGCCCCTTTTGTGTCCCCTCCCAGCTCCTAAGCCCTGACTTCTCAAAGTGTGATCCATGGACCAGCCGCATCAGCAACACATGGGAGCATGCTAGAGATGTAGCTTCTCAGGCCCCACTCGGAGCTGCTGAACCAGAAGTTGCATTTAAGATTCCAGGTGATTGTGTGCATGTGCAAATCTGAGAAGCACTGGCCTAGGCCACATTTATTTGTGCATTGGCCTCCCAGTTCTCACTCAACCCTCCTCTCAACTTCCCTTTCCCAAGCAGGTCAGCATGACCTAGATGCTGAGTATAAATTTAGCCGCCACTCCTGTTCTCCTAGGTCACCTCGGCTTTCAAATGTTCCCAGTCCATTCCTCATCTTCCTCTACAGGGGCAATTTTGCAACCCCATCCCTTTTTAAGTTAGCCTCAACATGGTTCACTAGCCCTCATTTAAGAATCTTTACAATGATGTCTTCCTTTCTATAATAAATGAGAAACTTTTGCTTGAAAGGCTTTTGAACTGTGACCAGACAGACTGCTCTGTACAACACACGGTTGTGTTATATTTTCGGCCCCGCCATGAGGTTGCCACACCTCAGGTGAAGGAATCTGCCTTGGTGGGACAAAGAGAGGAGGCTGCCCCTTCAGGACACCTCTGCGTAGAGTTCTTGTCTTTGCAGCACCTTGACTTGTAACAGGGAGAGCACAGCAAAAATTGCAAACAGCTGCTGTCCCTCATGAGGCAAGAGCCAGATCTGACCTAGGTCATCTTGGAGAAGGTGGCATGATTCCAAGGAGTCATTTTCAGAAAGGAGGCAGCAGAAGTTTCCTTTAAAGCCTGGAGATCCTGAGGATCCTCAGGACAAATTTCTAACTTAATCTTGAATAAATGATCTCGCCCCTCTTTTTACCCTTCCCTACCCCATGAGAACAGCCTTAGCAATGCTTCACTAGGCTTTCTTAGCTTGTATTTTATTTTTTAAATCTGATCTCTCAATTTATCTCAGAACATAAAAATACATGCATACTTCTCTACACAAATTCACAGAGGAAAAAAATACATGCAGAAAATCTGTAAGATAAAATACCGCAAAGAAAATAAAAACTAGTTTGCCAAGCAGAGATGATCACCAGTAACACTGCTTTCCTTCCTTAGACCCATACATCTAATATATACACACATTTATGTTTCATATACTAATGTATGGGATGACACCACAGAGTTTTATACACTGCTTTTCAACTTAATAGATTAGTATTATCTTGTGTCATTAAATATTTCTGAAAACATTATTATTCAAATCATGAAATTCTTTCACATAGTTCTTGGCATGATTTACTTAGCCACCCCTCAATATTGATGATTTTTTTGGTTTCCATTTTTTGCTGTTTTTAATTTTTGATATCTTCATATGGTTTAATAAAAAATTAGTTACATAAATATTTTATTTATTTTACAAACATTTATTGAGCACCTACTAAGTCTCAGGCACTGTGTCAGGTGATAAGCTGTAAAAATAAATCCTTGAGGGCCTTGCCACAGCCCTTTAAAGGGTCAGGCAAGTAAACAAATGCACAGAGTGTAGTAGAGCCTGTAATAAATGATATACAGAGTAGGAAAAGAGAAGTCGCTGTCACAGCAGGATTCCCAGTGAATCCTTAGCTTAGATAATAATTGCAGAGAGAGCTGAGTAATATGTCTCCTCTAACATAAAAATAATTGTCACTTACATATATGTCTTGCTTTATGCACTTCTGTGTTTATGATGGCAATGTATTTTCATGACATTTTTCCATATCTATCAATACATACATTTTTAATATCAGTACACAACTTCCCAAATCTCTTGAGGCACCAACCACCCTCTGCAGTTTCCCACCTCACTTACCACCTTTTTTGCCAGTAATTTCGAAACTAGCACTGAGACAGCAAAGATAGAATTTATTATCCTGGAAAGCTAGGCTGGAGTAGCCTGGGTGGCTGGGGTGAGTTCTAGCTACGTGGGCAGGGCCCTGGATAGGACTCCAGTTCCAGCATGGAATTAGCATGCAAGTCAAAAGCTGCAGCCCAATGCTATGAACTGGGCAAATGGGATATGAGTAAGGGGGAAAGTCTACAGCTCACCCAGGTGCTTTGAGTTACCCAGGGTCTCCCTGTGCATCTGCAGACCAACTCAGACTCCACTACTGCAGCTATAAGGAAGAAACACCCTGCCACTGTACCTCTTATGCTGATTATAGACACATGACCTTATACATTCTAATACGGTGCTCTTGTTGCCGCTTTGGGGTAAGTCCATACCAAACTGAATGAGGAGTAAAGAGAAGGTTTAACTTGTCCAATGGCAAGAGTTTGTATTTGAAATCAAATGTGTAATTCCTATTTTAAGTCTCCTAGAATAAGGTAGCTCCTTAGACAGAAAACTGGAATTTAGACATTGAACCTTAGATGGGCAGGAAAATAATCATGTTAGCAGTAACAAGATTGATTGAGAGACTGCTATGTGCCAAGCACTATCATAAGTGCTTTAAATGTAGGAACTCATTTAAAGCTCACAAATTTAGAAAACGGCTCTTATTACTTTTATAGGTGAAGAGACTGAGACCCACAGAGGTTAAACCCACAGTGAGCCAGCTAGACAGTGGCAGAATCCATTGCTCAGGCTCCCAGTCATTATACCACACTGCCACTCTGGGGATTCTCAGGTCTTTCTAAGACTTGGAGTCTACAATCTAGACCTCTAGGAGTCCCAACATGAATGAGAAAATCCCTAGATGGAGTGGGACAGATGGCTTCTGTCACTAGGAGGAACTGAACAGGAAGTGGATGATAAGCAAGCTATATTCCTGTTTCCTGAATTGCATATTTCTGTGCCCAATCCCAGGCATGCTGAATCAGAATTTCCATGGATGGGGTCTGAAATCAATATATTTATTCCCCCCAGTGATTGTGTTGCACCCAACTCATGAAGTAGCATTTAGGGACCATATTATTGGATTGCTCTTCTGTATATCTACTTCCCTTCTGGTTTGTTTTTGTTTATTTTTTGTATGTGGTCTCCCTGTGTTGCTCAGGCTGGTCTCAAAACTTCTGCACTCAAGCAATTCGCTTGTCTTGGCCTTCCAAAGTGTGGGGATTACAGGCGTGAGCCTTGTGTTTTCAAGCATATCATGAAATCTTCTCAGAAAAATTGGGGACAATCTAGAGGACAACATAGAGGAAGTAGAAAGAGTTAATATGAACCCCCCAGGGGGTAGGTAAATCTCAAAAAATAAGACTTAGAACTGTAAGAACTAGTTGCCCAGAGCAGAGAGGCTTGGAGTCGTCTAGACTAACAGAATCAGATGGGAAATGTGCCTTTTCAAAATGTTCAGAATCCATGAACGATACCGTGCAGGAGTGGCGAGCTCAGGCACAACTCAGACACCACCAAACAGAATTACAAACTATTGCAAGGTCCCTGTCAAAATCACATCAATATTCACTCTTTATCTACATGGAACTGCATATATAAATGTAATTACATATTACAAAATGGTTCCTGTAAAGAAGGCAGATTGATTAAGTCTAAAATATAAAATATTGTAGCATAAAATCATTGTACATCATGGTGGCATTTGTCAAACCATCCTTCCATCTGCCAGCATATTCTAAGCATCTGTTATGGGTTGAATTGTGTCCCACAAAAAGATGGTGAAGCCTTAATCCCCAGAACCTGTGAAGATGATCTTCTTTGGAAATAGGGTGCTTGCAGATGATCAAACTAAGATGAGGTTATGAGGGTGGGCCTTAGTTCAATATGACTGGTGTTCTTCTAAAAAGGGAAAATTTGGACAGATGTAGGGAGAAAAACATATGAAGGTGAAAGCAGAGATTGGGGTGATGCATCTACAAGTCAAAGAATGCAAAAGATGGCCAGCAAACCACCAGAAACTAGCTGAGGGCTAGGATAAGATTCTCTTTCACACAGCCCACAGAAAGAAGCAACCTTGCTGGCATCTTCCTCTCTGGTTCTAGCCACCAGAACTATAAGACAAGAAATTTCTGTTGTTTAAGCCACCCAATCTATGGCACTTTGTTATAGGAGTCCTGGCAAATATGCCATTAAATGACCCCAAGTTGATATCAATTAACCAGACAATTCACATAATAATGAACCTCTTAGCTAGACCAGTTATTTTTTGTTTTCCTTCTCATTGTAGAAATCTGGTTAATGATTTAGAAATGTGTACACTCTGGTTTTTTTTTTTTTTTTTTTTTTAGCTACACCAATTCTGAAGTGCACCCAGCTTTGAGAATCATGGATTTTAGAATCAAGCATCATTGTGCATATCTTTAACATGGAAAGACATGGAAAAAAAAAAAAAAGAGATGGACAGGAAACAGGGTTCTTTTTTTTTTTTTTTTTTTTTTTTGAGACAGAGTCTTGCTCTGTCGCCCAGGCTGGAGTGCAGTGGCCGGATCTCAGCTCACTGCAAACTCCGCCTCCCGGGTTCACGCCATTCTCCTGCCTCAGCCTCTGGAGTAGCTGGGACTACAGACGCCCGCCACCTCGCCCGGCTAGTTTTTGTATTTTTACTAGAGACGGGGTTTCACCGGGTTAGCCAGGGTGGTCTCGATCTCCTGACCTTGTGATCCGCCCGTCTCGGCCTCCCAAAGTGCTGGGATTACAGGCTTGAGCCACCGCGCCCCGCCGGAAACAGGGTTCTTAAGTCATTAGCTGCCGCCATAGATTTGAGGTGCAAGAAAACTCCAAGTAAAAACATGCTCTAAATCCGAATGTTCTTGCCTGATGAGCTACATTGATTACACATGAGTTTCTAGAACTTCTTTTGTCCTTCTGGCTCAAGTCCTTAAAATTCTGGGAAGGCAGGGACCCTGGTTTATTATCATATGCTCTAGACGAGTGCCTAGTATATTTGACACTCATTGTTTGCTGAATGAATATTTTTAAAATAAATATCCTCTTTATTTTCTTTTAAGCCCACAACCTATTCTTTCCTATCTTAGATCACTAGTATCACATTTGAACATGTCTCCTTAATATATGTTTACTTATTATAAACATATACTACTCCACAATAGAAATTGAAACATCCAAAAAATAAGATGGAAAATAAAAATAGTTAGCGGTTCTATTACATTTGTCTAAAGAGCCCATGGATTTTTATTATGTACTTCCGAAGCATCCTCAGCCTTAACCACTGCTATGGATCTTACAATTTAATGACAAAAAAGGCAAAACGCTATGAACCCAAGGCAATGAAGTCTTCTCCCTGAGGCCCAGATCAGCGCCCCCTGTTCCCACACCTCCCTTGCTACTCATTTGGCTTCTAGGGTAGGAAGGAGCAGAGTCAAAGGAACAAGTCTTCCTCTTTTCAAAGCAAAAAGCGTCCATATCTCTCATGACCACGCCCATGAAGAATGTAAACTGTATGATCAAGTGATTTGTTAAACAGATTTATTTAGCTAATGGGCTTTATAAGTTCCAAGAAGAGGCTGAAGTCAGGTCCCTTGGAACAGAATTTGGGAAATCACACAAACTGGGCATACTGGATTAAATGATTCAATTTGTCTAGGCACTTTTAGTGTCACAAAGAGCAAAGGTCCTTCTTTTTACCCACTATGCCCTTGAGTGCTATATCACAAATTATGTCATCACAGAACTCTTTTTTGTGAATCCTTATTTTTAAATGTTTTTATTCTCTTTTTTTAATGACTCAACAACATCCAGACTTATTAACATTTTGAAAGAAATTAGTTTGGATTGAGGTAACCAGAGAAAATCATTATCTGAAAGTATTAACTAACCCTCATTAGAAATATTAATTTCTTTTTCTTTCTTTCTTTCTTGTTTTTTTTTTTGTTTGTTTGTTTTTTTTTTTTTTTTTTACAGCGTCCTGCTCTGCCACCAGGCTGGAGTGCAGTGGCGCAATCTTGGCTCACTGCAACCTCCACCTCCCAAGTTCAAGTGATTCTCCTGCCTCAGCCTCCCAAGTAGCTGGGACTACATGGGCCTGCCACCAGGCCAGGCTAATTGTTGTCTTTTTAGTAGAGACAGGGTTTCACCATGTTGGCCAGGATGGTCTCGATCTCCTGACCTCGTGATCCGCCCACTTTGGTCTCCCAAAGTGCTGGGATTACAGGCGTGAGCCATCGTGCCCATCCAGAAATATTAATTTCTGATTCATATATAACTAAAAGTTTCTTTTCATTCACTTTAGTTGGGCATGTAATTAGTTTCATCTAATAAATTTTCAGGAACTTTTAATGAACTTGTCATCAATTGAATTTAGGTCCATGTTTGAGAGATTACCCTTTAGATCCTGAATACACAATTCATAAAAGACCTAAGAAGAAATAAACATAAGCAAAAACGTTTAAGTCTGTTCACAGATGAACAGAAAAGAGAGCTGGATTAAATTAGAGACAGAGTGAGAAAAGGAAGGAAGGAAAGAAGGAAAGGAAAGGAAGGGAGGGAAAGACAAAATGCTAGCGAGTACAATGATGAATGTGCTGGTCTGAAACATTGTAACATTTTATTTCATTGTCACTACCCTTTAGTAAAAAAAAAAAAAAAAAAAAAAAAAAAAAAAATTAACAATTCATATCCAGAGCCAAAAAATGTCCTATCCCCATTTTTACCCACTAATCCTACTTCATAGAATTAATTCAAAACTTGGAGCCAGGACAAGAGATGAAAGGGGGGCATTTCCCATGTGAGCACATTCATTGCATTTTTATTTTAATAGCAAAAATTGAAAACAATCTAAATGTTTTATCCTAGAGACTGCCATTAAGTTAATTTTGGCACAGTTCCTAAAAGGAATACCATGCAGCCATTACAATTTTAAATTAAAATATGGGGTATGTAAAAGCATAAGAAAATGCTTATTTTATAATAAGGGAAAAAAGAGCATGATACAAAATTGCATAACCATATGGAAACCATATGCCCACAAAGGATTATAAAAAGAAAAGATGAGTTCTTGTAGTAGGCTGGTAAGATTATACATTACTTTTTTTCTATTTTTCTAAAACTTTGTAATGTTGTTATATTACTTTTAGCATTTAAAAATATTTTTAAGAGCATAAAAACAGTTTTCTGCCAATATACCACTAAAGAAACATCCATATACATTTTAAAACTCAAATGTATTCCTGACAGGGTACAGAACACATTTTTCAAACATTATTTCCACTCATCTGTAGACGCACTGAAATTCTACTAAATTTTCAATGATACAAATTACCTTTCAACTTGAAAGGTGTGCTAAGGCCTTTAGATAAATATAACTATTGCTGGTGCCCAACACAATTATTTTAAGTAATTTTACAAAATCTATTCTGCTTTTGCCGCACCTGGTAATTAAGTTCGAACATCCTGAAGAAGGCCGCCTCATCTCCCTAAGGCCCAGAAAGAATTTCAATTGCCATTTTAAGCTTCCAATTAGTTCACAACATAAAATTACAACTTACTTTTGATATATTTTCCTCTGGGCCTAATTTTTTTTTACCACTCTTCTAACCCATATTGTACTTACGCTGCTCAGTCTTATGCAAAACATTCTCTCTTTTCATGCGAGGCTCACCAAAATATAACCTGGCTACTTCAGCTACTGTCCTACTTAACAATACCTGTTTCATTGAGACTACTGTCTCTCTACGCTTTTGAAATAAGTTCTAGGACTGAAAATCTCCAGGTCTTGGCCCCGCCCCTGCCCCCTGCTCCTTGTCAGCAGGCCCTTAATCAATCTGTGTTTGTCTCAGGTAGGACTTTGGGGTCTTCTCTCTAACATTTGTTCTCATTTCTCTAGCTGATTTCCAGAATGATTGGCCCCCATTGAGATACAGGGGATGAAAGAAACAACTAAAACTTATTTTCCCACCACTTGGAAAGCAAGTCGCCATTGTCACTGTGGCAGGATAATTTATTGATATATTAATTTGTTTGTTTTCCCTGAATTCTTCTCTTTTCCTATTTTATTTTATTATATTCTATTTATTTTTAAGATGGGAGTCTCTGTCGCCCAGGCTGGAGTGCAGTGGTGCGTTCTCGGCTCACTGCAACCTCCACCTCCCGCGTTCCAACGATTCTCCTGCCTCAGCCACCCGAGTAGCTGAGACTATAGGCCCGCCATAGCACCGGGCTAATTTTTGTATTTTTAGTAGAGATGAGGTTTTCCCATGTTGACCAGGCTGGTCTCAAACTCCTGATCTCAAATGATCTGCCCAAAGTGTTGGGATCACAGGCGTGAGCCACCGCACCTGGCCTCTCTTCCTTTTTTTTTTTCTTTTTTTTTCTTTTTTTTGAAATGGAGTCTCGCTCTGTCACCCAGTCTGGAATGCAGTGGTGCGATCTCGGCTCACTGCAAGCTCCGCCTTCCGGGTTCACGCCATTCTCCCGCCTCAGCCTCCCGAGTAGCGGGGACTCCAGGCACCCGCCACCACGCCGGGCTAATTTTGTTTTTGTATTTTTAGTAAAGACGGGGTTTCACCGTGTTAACCAGGATCGTCTTCATGTCCTGACCTCGTGATCCGCCCGCCTCGGCCTCCCAAAGTGCTGGGATTACAGGCGTGAGCCACCGTGCCTGGCCCTCTCTTCCTGTTTTAAGCAGATTGCCAAATCTTCATAATTCCTTGACTCGGGGATTCTTACCCCCTACTAGGGGCAGAACTCTGAAGCTAATTAGAGTCAAAGTCTTTCTTAAATACTTGTTATGAAAGAGATTAGACAAACAGAGAAGAAAATCGCTCAAGAAGCAGCCTGGGTGAGGGGTAGGATCACCTTCCCCCTCGCCTCAATGGAGACAAGTCACCTAGGAGACTGAGCCCTGGGAATTCTGGGTAGCAACGGAATGGTCCTGCAAGGTATTATTTCTTCACTGGGTCTCCCGGTTTTAGACTCCACTTGTCATAGACACACACAAAACTATATACTGTGTATATATTCGTTAGAGAGTGTCTTAAACATCTATTCTTGTCAATCACAACTTTTAGACCCCCGGGAAATGCTTCTCTCCATCTCTTGTTCTGGGTCCTTAAATTAACTTGTATCTGAATACTATGAAATCTTGTGAGTTATCCTGCTGACGATGTCACAGATGGACACTGATTACAAGCGTGAGGGGATTTGAGAGGAGGAAGAATTTAGGTACAAAAAAAGACAAACTAATTAATTTGTCAAGTCCTTTCTATCAATTAGCAAGAATGCAGTAGAATCTTGCAAATGAAATATTAATTCCCAGTAGTGCCAAGTACCCTTTTCTTGTGTGTTTCTTCATGTCCCAACTTATGGCTACAGAGTAAGTCAACAATTAGAGAAATATTTCTAATATTTGTACATTATAGCTGAGAGACATTTTATAATACTAAAGAATTCATATCAACTGTACATTTTTTACACATGGGTCTAGATTGCTTTGTGCACAAGATGTGATCCTGATATAATACCATGGCAACTAGAAGAATATTGAACACTGGAATTGTGAATCCTTTTTATTTAATAAGATTGAATTTAAATATCAATTATTTTGAAATTTAAGGTATATTCATAAACCTTTCATTTACACTTTTATATTATCTGTAATATGCATTTTACATTTTATTTTAATAGACCTAGCATAGAAGCAAAACAACTGAAATCAAAAATATTGCTAATTCTTTAAAATGCATTTACCTTAATTCTGTATCTTTTGATGAAAATATATTCAAATTTTAAAAATCCATTGGATCATTACTGTCAATAGAACAAATTATGTAAAATCTCGAGTATAAAATAGTTATTTTTGCTGTTATAAATTTTAAAAATACATGTTATGAAATAATTACATAATAATTTGGGATATATGTTTGTGCCCATGTATGTTTATTATCCCTCTAATCATTGCCAGCATACTAACAGAATGCCCAATCATGTTCACAAAATTTTAATTCATTTGTCTTTGACTATTTGATAATTTTCAATCATATAAAAATCATGACCTTAAATATATATTTTGATTTTGTCCTTATGAAGGTATACTAGTCACATTAGAAAGATTATATATTGATTACCAATTTGGTGTCTTGATCATTTTTAGACACATGGTACAAAGCCTCCACCTGTGCCCTGCACATTTTGGGAAGGGTCTGCCTCCCAACCAACTGGCTTTCTGGCACAAGCCAGAGAACTGAGTCTCTGGCTCTGATCATGTCATGTGTCCATTCCTGAACCGTTCTCTCAAACCAACTGATTGCAGTGCTCCATTGACCAGCTTGGATAGACGCGCCCTTCCAGAGCCTGGGATGGAATCAGCCCCACTCGGACCCCACCATGGGAGATGGCAAGGGCCATTCCCAGAGGCAGATCAAGTTTTGTGAGTTCTAATGCTTTTTCAGTTGGCAGAGCCCTTTTTAAGAAAAAGAATAGAAAACAACAAATATAAAACTAGATATTGTAGGCAAATATTTCAAACAAGAAAAGAAATAACAAATCACAGATCCAAAAAAGCTAAGAAATACCACAGTCATCACCAAATCCTCCCTGACCCATGTCCATAATGACTTTTTTCCCCACTGCTACATTTTTTAGCTGAATACTCCTCAATCACTTCTTCATACAACAATAACTTCAAAGCATGATTTTTTAAGGAAAATAGATAATTCAGTCCTTCCTCTACCATGTTGGTCAGAATTTGTTGGGGTCTTTTCTTTGAGGTTTTATTGGTTACTGATGGCTTTTAAACATTCTTTCAGCTTCACAACTTGTTATTGATACTTCTCTGTGTATTTTTATCATTGCTGCCAAGTTTGGAATCTCTCAAATTTCTTCTCCATATAAGCTGGAAGATTTCCAGACACATCAAGTTTTCTTGTCCAGGGACTGATATTAAATATTCTTAGAAGAGATGATGCTCATTAACCAGTTTGCTGTCGGTGTCCGCTCATCACAACAGCAAGGCAGTCATCACAGGTTAACAGGGGTATTTCTGGAAGTCAGGAATTACATTAGGATGCCAGCACTAACTGAACTGTCATAGAAGTGACTGTGAACCACATAAATATATCCATTAAACTGAAACTAAATGTATGATTCCCAACTCAACTTCCCTCAACTGGATTCAAAAATAGGCCAACAGCCCTTCTAAATATCTCAAACACAATGGAAGTGTGAATGAGGAAATGTCAGAACAAAAAGAAACAGTGGTCTTAACCAGTAGAGGTTAAAGTATCTCACTTTTGCCCGTTTTACAACACAAGGACTTTGAAGTCTCAGCTGCAGCCCTTTCCCAGTATATCCACCTCTTCACCTCTAGCGGTTCCCCAAGGAAATTCTGATGCTGCTACCTGAAGAATGGGGAAAAACAGTAGCCATGCAGTGCAATCATTTTGGCTTCTTTCCTTTCCATCCAGAAGGCAATTTTTTCCCCGGGAACAAATATAACTTCTACAAACTATTTTTGCAGCTCTCAATTATAACACTTTGTTTTTTGCTTTTGCTCTTTTATGCTTTGTACCCCAGTTTTATTTGATCAAGTCAGTTCCCTCTTACAACGCCCAGCTCAACTGCTGTCTTCTTTATCTCTAATCTCCCTGTCCTAGGGTTTTCAAGATCTGTTCCTTAGAACACTAGCCTTTGAGACATTATATATTTTTTTAAGTGTTTGAAATAAATTGCCTGATTTCTCTCTCTCTCTCTCACTTTTCAGTTCAGAATGCATATTAGCACTTTGGGTTCTGAGAAGTCCCACATTCAAAGAATACTTTTTTGTTATTTTAAAGAGTCAGGGTCCCACTTTTTCACCCAGTCTGGAGTGCAGTGACATGAACATGGCTCCCTGCAGCCTTGACCTCCCAGGCTCCAGCGTTTCTCCTGCCTCAGCTTCCTACCAAGTAGCTGGGACTATGGATGCTCAACACAATGCCTGGCTAATTTTTGTTTTTGTTTGTTTGTTTGTTTGTTTGTTGTAGAGATGGGATTTTGCCATGTTGGCCAGGCTGGTCTAGAACTCCTGAGCCCAGGCAATCTGCCTGTCTCAGCCTCCCAAAGTGCTGGATTACAGGCATGAGCCACCACACCTGGCCAGAATACTCATTATTGATGGCATACTCTATAGCAAGCTCTTCTAAATGCTTTACATGTCTCATATAATCCTTTCTACTACCTATGGAATAGATTGTTTTCATAGATGAGGAAATTCTAGGGTCAAATAACATGACCAAAATCTCACGATGGGTAATTAAAAGGTAACAGGATTTAGGCCAGGCGAAGGGGCTCACGCCTGTAATCCCAGCACTTTGGGAGGCTGAGGCAGGTGGATCACGAGGTTAAGAGATTGAGACCATCCTGGCCAACATGGCAAAACCCCGTCTCTACTAAAATTACAAAAATTAGTCGGGTGTGGTGGCAGGCACCTGTAATCCCAGCTACTTGGGAGGCTGAGGCAGGAAAATTGCTTGAACCCGGGAGGCAGAGGATGCAGTGAGCCACGATCATGCCGCTGTACTCCAGCCTGGGTGACAGAGCGAGACTCCATCTAAAAACATAGTAATAATAAAAATAAAAATAAAGCAATGCTTCCTAACATGTTCAGTCACAGACTCCTTTTCTGCACTACCCTTATAAAATCACCCAAAACAATACAGTCATGCACCACATAACAATGTGTGTAACAATGGACAGCATATACAGTGATGGTCCTGTGAAATTATAATGGAGCTGAAAAATTCCAGTGGCCTAATGACATCTTGATGATATTGACCTTGTGTAGGCCTGGGCTAATGTGTGTGTTTTTCTCTTAGTTTTTAACAAAAAAAGTTTAAAAACTGAAAAATAAATCAAATGTTTCAAAAATAGAAAAAAGCATATAGAATAAGAATGTAAGAAAGAAAATATTTTTGTACAGCTATACGATGTGTTTGTTTTAAGATAAGTGTTACTTCAAAAGAGCCAAAAGTTTTTTAAAAATTTAAAAGTTTATACAGTAAAAGTTACAGTAAGCTAAGGTTAGTTTCTTATTTAAAAAGTTTTTTTTTTTTTTTTCGAGATGGAGTTTTGCTCTCGTTACCTAGGCTGTAGTGCAATGGCACGATCTTGGCTCACTGTAACCTCCATCCCCTGGATTCAAGCGATTCTCCCTCCTCAGCCTCCCGAGTCGCTAGTATTACAGGTGCCCACCACCACACCCAGCTAATTTTTGTTATGGGGTTTCACCATGTTGGCCAGGCTGGTCTCGAACTCCTGACCTCAGATGATCCACCCGCCTCAGCCTCCCAAAGTGCTGAGATTACAGGCATGAGCCACTGTGCCTGGCCAAAAATTTTTTATACATTTAGTGTAGCCTAAGTGTACAGCATTCATAAGATCTACAGTAGTGTACAGTAATGTCCTAGGCCTTCACATTCCTCATTACTCACTCACTGACTCACCCAGAGCAACTTTCAGTTCTGCAAGTTCCATTCCTGCTAAGTGCCCTATACAGGTGTACCATGTTTTTAGCTTTCATAGTATATTTTTACTGTACCTTTTCTATGTTTAGACACATAAATATTGACCATTGTTACAATTACATTGTGTAATTGCCTGTAGTATTCAGTACAGTAAGATGCTATACAGGTTTGTAGCCTAGGAGTAATAGGCTTTACCATATAGCTGAGGTGTCTAGTTGGTTATGCCATCCGGGTTTATATATGTATGCTCTATGATGTTTGCAAAATGATGAAATCGCCTGAGGCTGGATTCCTCAGAACATAACCCTGTGATTTAGTGGCACATGAAAGTAGTCCCAAAGGACTGCTGTCACTGTTACATCCCTATACACTGCAATTGTGCCACTCCCAGACCTTGCCTTACTGTCGCACAGCAGTCATTTGTATATGTTTCTCATCTCCTCCAGCAGGTTGTAAACCCTGTTAAATGGGCCTTTATCTTCATCATCTTGACCCCCATGCCTCCCACACTATCGGACACTATGTCATAGTATACTGATACCCCTGTGGTATCTGATACACACAAATCAATAAATATTTGTGGACTGAGTGTATGTTGATAGCATTTTAAACTTTCCCAACTTCTATTTCATTTCAAAAGGAAGGAAGCAAATTCAATAAATTAAATGCTAGAAAATAGAAGGTTTTATACAACTTTTCCAAATCCTTTTGTACTGCTCCACTTCTGATGTTTACCAAGTGAGTTAGGAAATTAAAAAGGAACTACAAGCTGTTTTAATAGTAAGACAAATTCAATTTGAAATCAGCATAGAGAAATAATATTTTTGAAGGCCCATAACTGAAAAAGACTGGAAAACATATTAAATAAAACTCAGAAGAGAGTCATAGCCAATATTTGCAGCTTTGAGAGAGGAAATACACAACATTCTTAATAGTATCTAACAGTTCTTATACCATAGGGACACAAAAACTATTCATTCCGGATGACAGCTTCTCAGGACAGGTTCTTGTCCTTCAACCGAGAATAAACAAGGAGTACCCTCAGAATATTCTGTTGTAAGAGCTGCCAATGCAGAAGGAATTTTAATTTCAGAAAACTCAGGTTCAAATCATGAGTCATCTTCTCCATTTCAATCACCATTCTGGTAGACTTTTTATTGGTTAAAATGAATATTTCTTACTGCAAAAAGTAAAAATAAAAAAGAATCTAAGCAATTGGCACACTCATTTTCAAAAACTCCATTTAAACACATTTTTGTACCAACATAAATAAAACTTCCTCAATTTTGCAATATCTTTTTAGAAAACAAAATGGTTTAGCTTAAAACTCCCTTGCCCATGTTATAAATACATCACATATCATAAATCCATATTACACTATTTTGATTATAAGCAGCCAGTCCAAATATTTAAGGTGGAGCGCTCTGAAGAGTAAAATTCTCTGTGGGTAGCAAAATGTTGACCAAAGCTGCCTGCCAGGAAGAATCCCAGCTGTGGAGCAAAACCCACCCTCTGCATGGTTTCCAGAGTGGTCTGGTCCTGCCTTTCTTGAAAGCATTCAATGGCTCCCTAGTACCTTCAAAAGAAAGTATAGGCCAAGAAGCTCCTCCGTGGCTTGAACTCTACTTTCTTCTTTAGCTTTATTTCTCACCACTTTCTCCATACAGAACCACTATGAGTTTCCTGCATATGCCTTATTTTAGACCTCCATGGTTTTGCTCAAAATACAAAACATCTTCCCAATTCTAACCCATCTTTTCTCCCTCCTTTGACTTTCCCTGCCTCTTCAGCTTAAAAACTCCTATTTATTATTCAAAACAATGCTTAGCCCAGCAATCCCACTCCTAGGCACATACCCAAGAGAAATGAAAATATCCACACAAAAATTTGTACATGAATGTTCATAGCAGCATTATTCCTTTTTTTTTTTTTTGAGACGGAGTCTCGCTCTGTCGCCCAGGCTGGAGTGCAGTGGCCGGATCTCAGCTCACTGCAAGCTCTGCCTCCCGGGTTCCTGCCATTCTCCTGCCTCAGCCTCCCGAGTAGCTGAGACCACAGGTGCCCGCCACCTCACCCAGCTAGTTTTTTGTATTTTTAGTAAAGACTGGGTTTTACCGTGTTAGCCAGGATGGTCTTGATCTCCTGACCTCGTGATCCGCCCGTCTCGGCCTCCCAAAGTGCTGGGATTACAGGCTTGAGCCGCCGCGCCAGGCCAGCAGCATTATTCCTAAGAGGCAAAATGTGCAAGCAACCCAGTTGGTCATCAGCTAATAAACAGATCAATAAAATGTAGTATATTCATATAATAGGATACTATTTGGCAATCTAAAGGAATGAAATACTGATACATGCTACATGGATGACTCTTGAAAACATTGTGCTAAGTAAGAGAAGCCAGTCACGAAGGACCATATATTGTATGATTTCATTTGCATTAAGTGTCCAAACAGAAAGTAGATTTGTGGTTGACTGGGGCTAGAAGGATTGGGGAAATGGGAGGTGACTGCTAATGGGTATGAGGTTACTTTTTGGGGTGATAAAAGTGTTTGAGAATTTTTTTGTGGTTATGTTTGCACAATTGTATGAATATACTAAAGCTATTGAATTGTACAATTTAATGAGTGAATTGTGTGATATATTAATTATCTCTCAGTAAAGCTGTTACAAAAAACAGTGCTCAGATATCACCACTTTTGGTGAACTTTCTCTGATTTCTCCCTGAACAGTCTATAACTCCATCATCTGATTCCTTCTATCCTTGACACATGAATTTTATCACCAATTTATAATAACTAACAGCAATCATTTTGTCAAATACTTTATGCCCAATATCTTAATATTGTTAATAAACCTGTGAGCTAAGTATTACTATACTGATTTACAACTGGACACATTTTCAGTGCTTTGTCATCCAACAAGACAGTTTCCCAAAGACAGAAGTTGCTCAAATGTGGCCCACAGTTCTTTATTTTTTTACTTTTATTTTAGGTTCAGGGATACATGTGTAGGTTTGTTATATAGGTAAGTAGCATGTTATGGGGGTTTGGTGTACAGATTATTTTTTATCAATCAGGTAATCGGCATAGCACCTGATAGGAAGTTTTTTAATTCCCCTCCTTCTTTTATCCTCCACCCTCAAGTAAACTCCAGTGTCTGTTGTTCCTTTCTTTGTGTCTATGTGTTCTCAATGTTTAGCTCCTACTTGTAAGTCCGAACATGCAGTATTTGGTTTTCTGCACAGGCGCATGTGTCTTTATGGTAGAACGATTTATATTCCTTTGGGTATATACCCAATAATGGGATTGCTGGGTTGAATGGTAATTCTATTTTAAGTTCTTTGACAAATCGCCACATTGCTCTCCACAAAGGCTGAACTAATTTACAATCCCACCAGAAGTGTATGAATAATCCCTTTTCTCCACAACCTTGCCAGCACCTGTTATATTTACTTTATAATAATAGCCGTTCTGACTGGTGTGAGATGGTATCTCATTGTGGTTTTGATTTGCATTTCTCTAATGATTAGTGATGTTGAGCATTTTTTCATATGCTTGTTGACAGCATGTATGTCTTCTTTTGAAAAGTGTCTGTTCATGTCCTTTGCCCACTTTTTAATGGGGTTGTTTTTTGCTTATAAATTCGAGTTCCTTATAGAATCTGGATATTAGACCTTTGTCGGATGCATAGTTGGCAAATATTTCCTCCCATTCTGTAGGCTGTTTGCTCTGTTGATAGTTTCTTTTCTAGTGCAGAAACTCTTTAGTTTAATTAGGTCCTATTTGTCATTTTTTGTTTTTGTTACAATTGCTTTTGGCATTTTGTCATGAAATCTTTGCCAAGGCCTGTGTCCAGAATGGCATTCCCTAGGTTATCATCTCGGGTTTTTATAGTTTTCGGTTTTACATTTAAGCCCTTAATCCATCTCGAGTTGATTTTTGTATATGGTGCAAGGGAAGGGTCCAGTTTCAGTCTTCAGCATATGGCTAGTCAGTTATCCAAGCACCATTTATTGAATAGGAAATCTTTTTCCCATTGCTTGTTTTTGTCAGCTTTGTCAAAGGTCAGATGGTTGTAGATGTGCGACATTATATCTGGACTTTCTATTCTATTCCATTGTTCTATAGGTCTTTTTTTGTACCAGCACCATGTTGTTTTGGTTGCCATACTCTTGTGTTACAGTTTGAAGTTAGATAACGTGATGACTCCAGCTTTGTTCTTTTTGCCTTAGCTATCCAGTAACCCAGAGTTCTAATGCAGCCTAATGAAATTCTTTTTTGATCCAAAAATCATGGTATTTTTTAAAACTTTAAATTAGTCAACAGCATTTTAAAAACAGGAAATTTAATGCAAAAATTCATTTTTTAGCATGTCTCGAAAGTTAGAGGACCCAGTGTTAAGATTTGAACAAAGCTTTTAAATCTGGAAAACTCTCTCCTGCTTGTCATAGCTTCACTGTGCCCTATTGTGTCATATTCAGCCCACTTAACTAAATTATTCTACTTGCTTAAGGCAGCATGGACAAGAACCATGTCTATTCATCTTTGCATCCCTAGCACCTGGACAGCACCTGATAAATAGCATGGGTACAATAAATATCCCTGAACTGTTACCTCTGCCCTATTATAGAAGAGCTGTGTTTTGGAGCATGTTCCCGATTTTTTTATTTTTATTTTTTGATAATTTACCAGCCAATAAATCCCCAAAGTATAGCCCTTGCATTGGGCTGGTGGTTAAAAATAGTTCACAAGTGTCTATCAAACCCTGGCCTTCCAGAGAAACAAAAAGAGGTAGGATCTCATTTACTCACAAAGCCATTAGCAAATGATACTAAACTGCTATGGTTTTAATGTTTGTCCCCTCCAAAATCCATGTTGAAACTTAATCCCCAATGTGGCAGTATCAAGAGGAGGCACCTTTAAGAAATAATTGCATCATGAAGGCTCTGCCCTGATGAATGGATTAATCCATGAATGGATTAACGGATTAATGGGTTAATGAATTAATGGATTAATGGGTTATCATGGGACTGGGACTAGTGGCTTTATAAGATGAGGAAGAGAGACATGAGCTGGCATATTTAACCCCCTTACCATGTGATGCCCTACGTCACCTTCAGAGAGCCCTCATCAGCAAGAATACCCTCACCAGATGTGGCCACTTGAACTTGGACTTTTCAGCCTTCATAACTGTCAGAAATAAATTCCTTTCCTTTATAAATTACCCAGTTTCAGATATCCTGTTATAAGCAACAGAAAACAAACTAATACACAAACATAACTAGCAAAATTTAAATTAGGTGTACAGATTATAGAGTTGGGTCCCCTGTAGCTACCCTAAGAAAAAATTCAAGTTTAGTAAGCAAGTTTTAAACAAAAATACATGTATATGAATAATAAAACCTTACTAATTTTTAATTATCTAATTGGAATCAATCTGGTCCAGTCTGAAACTGACCTGGGAGTTTTCTATGAGGGTGTATTTTGTCAAGCAAAGTAACAACATAAGTGGAATTTGCAGGAGTTTAACATACTTAGCAAAGGAGAAAATTCTTAGGGCTTTATTGAATCTGTTACTGCTTATATGAAACTTGTGCTACTTAAAATGAATCTTTAATTATTTAAAATACTTCTAACAGGACCCCTTGAAGCATTTTATTGACTCCTGGCTTCACTGACTTCAGTGATTATATATACCGAGCTCCAAGTCAACCTTTCACTAATTCACTAGTGGTTCAGAAAATTAACCCATTTTTTTTACACATAGTTTCATTAATCACGTACATACATTGAAATGCAATTAATCATGTATATATTGTACATACATGTAAAGTCCTTAATCCACTAATGTTTTTAGATAAATATATCTTTAATTTTTAAAAATGTATACTCATTATAAAAATTAGAAGAAAAAAATACTGAATTTCTCACAATTCCAACCACCCAAAGACTAACATTTCACATTTTAGTAACGTTCATTAGAGTTTTCTAAGCATATTTTTTGCATAATTTAAATTATAAAGCAGATACATGAGTTCCTATTTTAAATTATAACTTAAAGTTGTTATTTTTTCTTTTTCACACAGGGTCTTCTCTGTCACCCATCTGGAGTGCAGTGGTGATCATAGCTCACTGAAGCCTCACACTCCTAGGCTTAAGTGATCCTCCCACCTCAGCCTCCTGAGTGGTTGGGACTATAGGTGCACACCACCATACCAGGCTAATTTTTTCATTTTTTTGTAGAGAAGTGGTCTCACTCACCAGGCTGGTTCAAGAACTCCTGACCTCAAGCAATCCTCACCCCTTGGCCTCCCAAATGTACGGGATTACAGGTGTAAGCCACCATGCCTGGCCAACTTAAATTCTTAATGGCTGCATAATGTTGTATGATGTGTATACATCCTAATTTGTATAGCTATTTCCCTGTTATTAAACATTTAAATTATGTCTTAATTTTTAGATTCATTAATAATGTTGCAATTATTTTGATAAACAACTTTTTTCATATTTCAAAATATGTCCTCGAGGTAAATTCCCAAGAATAAAATTGCGTTGTTGGAATCTTCATCTGTATTAGCAAACTGCCGTCCAAGTTGGATTGATTTTAACTCCTATTAGTAGTGGAGGCTCAATTCATTCTTTTTTCTTCTTCTGTATATAAACTTTTTAAATTGACACATAATAATAATACATATTTCTGGGGTACAGAATGATGTTTCAATACATGTATACAGTGTGTAATAATCAAATCAGGGTAATTAACTTCTCCAACACCTCAAACATTTATCATTTCTTTGTGTTGGGAGCATTCAAAATCCTGTCTTCTAGCTCTTTGAAAATATACAATAAAGTGTTGTTAATATAATCACCCTACAGTGCTGTAGCACACTAGAACTTATTTCTCCTATCTAGCTATACTTTTGTATGTGTTAACCAACCTCTTCCTATCTCACCCCCACTCTTCCTCGCCTCTAGTAACCACTAATACACCACATTTTCTTTATCCATTCATCCCTTAATGGACATTGAGTTTGGATTCATAGCTTGGCTATTGTGAACAGTGCTACAATAAGCATAGGAGTGTGTATATCTCTTCAATGTACTGATTTCCTTTCCTTTGTGTATATACCCAGCAGTGGGATTGCTGGATCATATGGCAGTTCTATTTTTGGCCTTTTGAGGAACCTACATAATGTTTTCCATAATGGCAGTACTAATTTACATTTCAGGCAACAATGTATGTGAGTTCCCTTTTCTCTACATCCTTTGCAGCACTTATTTTGTGTTTTTGATAAATAGCCATTCTGAGTGGGGTGAGATGATATCTCGTTGTGGTTTTGATTTGCATTTCCCTGATGATTAGTGATACTGAACATTTTTTCATATACTTGTTGGCCGTCTGTATACCCTGTACCCTCACTTGAGCCCTTGTAGAGGCTGCTGCCCATGGGAGAAGCTGGGTCCTGCTTATTCCCTTTTGATGAGCTCCCAGAAACCTGCACTCAACTAGGTCACCAGAATTAGAACCAGAAAGGCAATTTTATCCCACATAAGCTCAGAGGGCTTTTAGCCTTGCAGACATCCAGTTCTTCCCCTTTGTCAGAAGATAACACATTTCCTGTCTGTGTTTGGAATTCAGTGGTATTTCCTGGAATTCAACTGCCTTCCTTTCTCTACAAGGGAAGAGGACAGTTTAGAAACCCAGGCTCCCCAGAATGAGGACTGAGTCATTGGCATAAAAGTCTTGATACAATTTCCCTTGAGTGTGATTATAAAGTACCTTCTGTTTTGCTTCTGGTTTCTCATACTTCTGGCCAGACATTTGACTCGAGGTCAAGTTTCCGACCTTTTCTTACATAACTTAGTTTTCATTGGATTTACACAGCTTTCCCACTAATTTGTCCTTGGGAGACGGTGTGGTGCAGTGGTGAAGAGCATGAGTCTTATGACAGAGCACTGTGGGAGTGTGGTCATGGTGAAACAGGCACTGTGCTCTATAGCTGGTGGAGATGGTGAAGGGTACAAGTCCTTTGAAATGCAACTTGGCACAATCTATCAAAATTACAAATGCACATGGCCTATGATTCAGTAATTCTACTTCTGGATATTTATTTCACAGATAAACTGCACAGGCAAGAAATAAACATGCACTGGATATTTATTGCATTTATGTTATGACATTATTTTATTCTAATTATAAATTACATTTTAATTATGTTATATATAAGTACTATAACTATCTTCTATGTTATTATCCTTGTTATTATAGCAAAGGGTTTGGAAACAACCAAAATGTTCATCAATAGGAGACTGGTTAGATAAATTACATGACACTGAGTACTATACAGAGTTCAAACAGAGTACTATACAGATGTTTAAACAGATGTTTAAAAAGTGAGACAGCCCTCCATGTACTGACAAGGTAGGCATTTAACATTCCATACAGAAGGTATATAATTCACATACTATAAGAGACAATTGATTTTTTAATACATTATCTGCATTATATTTTCTTTATGTGTAATATGTAATATATAATATCAGAAAGGCAGCTTAGAGTAGAGGATACGAACGCAGCTCTGGAGCCAGACTGGCCAAGTCTGGAACCTCGTTCTTACTAGCTGTGTGATCTTGGACAAGTCACTTAACCTCTCTGTGTCTCAATATAATCATTTATAAAGTGGAGATAGTAACACTACTTACCTCGCAGTATTGATGAGAGCAGTAAATGAGTTAATATGCATGAAGCACTCAGAACTAGGTGTGTTGCACAACAGAGAAGTTACTATTATATACCATAAAGTGAAAAGAGCAAAGCGTGAAGGTATATAATAACATACAACTTCTGCAAGCCTAAGATTCTTCTCTCCTTATAAATTGTGCCCACTAGTAATTGAGATGTCCCAATAACATGTTTAGTGTGGTGCTGGCCCATGGTATGTGCCCAGGAAGTGTCGTGGTACAAAGTACTGCTTGCTCTCCACTTTCATTTTACTCCAGGTATCCCCAAAACACTGATTCTCCTCCTCAGGCCGCCTGCATTCCAGAATCTGAGACCAGATTACCTGTGGATGGAAGAGAAAGGCCAGACTTTGGGGTGAGTGACACAGAGCAGCATTCAAATCCCAGACAAATCCATTACCACTAACAGTATGGACTTGGGCAAATGGTATCAACCCTTTGAGCTTTAGTTCCCTTGTTTGTAAAACAGTGATGATGACAATATTAATAACCACCATCTTGTAGGATTGTTGTAAGGACTATAAATAACATTTGTAAAGTGCCTGGCACTGCGGAAGCACTGAGTCCATGGCCATTATCATAAGGAAGAAGAAAGGAGGGGCTGGAAGACAAGCAGAATAGCTTTTAGTCCCAGCTCCTCCTCTTCCAGTGTAATCACACAGTGGGTTCTTCCTGTCTGCTGCACAGACAAAACCAATACACTGAGACCATGGTATTCAAGTAAAGAAAGAGTTTATGTAACATGTCTTGGGCCAGGCAGAAGACAGTTGTCACTGAAATCAGTATCCCCAAGGCTTATGGGCTAGGGATTTTTAAGGATAGTTTTGTGGGCAAGGGGCTAAGGGTACTACTAATTGGTTGAGGATGCAATCATAGGGGTCTGGAAAATGGTCCTTGTGCACTGAGTCCCCCGCTGGGTGGGAGCCACAGGGCTGACTGAGTCGTGAGCCATAGGTCCAGGTGGGGTCAGTCGGTTGCCAGTATGCAAAAATCTGAACAACATCTCCAAAAAGCAATCTTAGGCTCTTAGGCTCTACAATAGCGATCTTATCTGTAGGAGCAATTGAGGAAGTCACAGTTCTTGTGACCTCTGGCCAAGTGACTCCTGAGCAGCCAGGGATTATGGGAATTATGCCTACATTTTAGCAGAATATAGTCTTCTCCCATAATCCTAATATCATGGCCTTTCATTCGTTTTACAAAGGTGATCTTTCGTCCCTGAACACGGAGGGGGCTAGTTTTAGGGAAAGACAATCATCATTCTTGCTTCAAAGCTAAACTACAAATTAGATCTTCACATGGTCAGTTTTGCCTATGGCCAAGAATGGGTGAGAACAACCAGCCTCTGAGGCGAGAAGCAAGATGGAGTCGGCCATGCTAGATTCCTCTCACTGTCATAATCTTTACGAAGCGGTTTCACTAGTGTTGGGGATGGGTTAACTGCTGAAGACCAGTTAATGAGTCATGTCCTCATTTAGCCTCCTGGGGAAAAGAGAGCATCTGGGTTAAGTAGACACATTATCCTTCTCAGTTATGCCAAATAGAACAATTTTGGCATAGGTCACCCGTCAGGAACTACACTGCGCAGTACGCTAAACAAGTACGACATTTTTTGAGCGCCTACTGTGTGTCAAAGGTTGTTCCCAGTCCTAAGGATACAGCCACCAACAGGGCAGGTGAAGCCCCTGCTCTCATAGCACCGACATCCCAGCAGAAGTGAGGCAAATCTAAGCAAGCACAGAGAATGAGGACGGTGTTTGCAGCGTGCTGCCCCAGTGAGGTGGTCTTGAAAGTAAATTGTGGAGCTCAGGAAGTTAGTTTGGGGTTTGGGTATGCTTTTTTCACACTGAGGATGTTCTAGTCTCTAGTTTTCGAAAGATTGAGGACTTCAGACATGTTTGTCATCCAAGAAGAAGAGGAGAGGTCAAGTTAAAGATCCAGACACGAGTTTAAATCCTAGCTCCGACATTTACTCAGGACTGTTCTCATTATTGACAGGGTAGCGAACAGGCTGGAAAATTGCTCATCATCAATGTCCTCTCCAATTCTGACCCTCTGGGATCCCCCTGCTCAGTTAGGCATCAACCCTAACATCCACGTGAGGTCACTCACTGCAAAATTAACTTAATATCATTTGTATGCCTTTGCAGACTTTTATTTTTTCACTTTCCCTCTTGCTGAGAGTCATGTGCAGCTCTCTGCATTATGGAGTCAAGTTGTTACTATTCTGGAGCAAAAGGTTGAATTTTTGGCAAGATGCAGATAAGCAAAACCCTGTGTGTGCCTGTAAAACTAAATAGTAATTGCAAAGTATCTCTTACTATGAGCCCAACATGTTTCCCAGATTTTTAAATATCCAGTTTTAAATTCATGATTCTTTAGAGAAATGCAGGAAAGTAAAATAAATCTTCTCTTTTATATCTAAGTGTCTCAGGGAAAACAGAACTTTATGTAAATAGCTGCAGATGGTGATGTAATAGTATCACAACAAGCCCCTATAAATTTTGGAGTTCTCCAAGTGGGCTATGGAGCAATGGCTAAAACTTTGCAAATTCTGTTCCTTCTCCCTGGAGTACTCTCCTCCTATCTCCCCTCTTGCACCTAATCCACCAGAAGAATTTCTAATTTTCTGGCTGGGCGTGGTGGCTCACATCTGAAATCCTAGCACTTTGGGAGGCTGAGGTGGACAGATCACTTCAGGTCAGGAGTTCGAGACCAGCCTGGCCAGCATGGTGAAACCCCATCTGTACAATAAATACAAAATTGTCTTGGCATGGTGATTCATGCCTGTAGTCCCAGCTACTTGGGAAGCTGAGGCAGAAGAATCGATTGAACTGGCAGGTGGAGTTTGCAGTGAGCCGAGACCATGCTACTGCACTCCAGCTTGGGCGACAGAGTGAGACTCCATCTCAAAAAAAAAAAAGAATTTTTGATTTTCCTTCAGTTGCAACTGACACATCTCTTTCTTTCAGAAGCCTCTGTGACCTCCCAAGACTGGGTAGGTACCCTCCTCTGTGTTCCCTTAGCAATCTCTATCTTTATCAAATGATTTAAATAAGCTTTACCACACTATTTAAGTAAAATTCTTTTTCACCCTTGACCTCAGATGCATGAAATCAGTTGAAAAATAATCTTTGGTTTGTAATAAATGCACTATTATCACTGCTATGCTTGGCCTTGTTTTATAATCAGTATTTGATTTCATCTGTGTATTTATTTACGGTACTGCCCAAGAGAAATATAATACAAGCCACTGCCCAACAGAAATATAATGCAAACCACATTTGTAACTTTAAAATTGCTAATAGCTCCATTTTAAAATGTAAAAAGTAGCAGACAAAATTAATTTAAATGTTTTATGGACCGGGCGCGGTGGCTCAAGCCTGTAATCCCAGCACTTTTGGAGGCTGAGACGGGCGGATCACGAGGTCAGGAGTTCGAGACCATCCTGGCTAACACGGTGAAACCCCGTCTCTACTAAAAAATACAAAAAGCCGGGCGAGGTGGCTGGTGCCTGTAGTCCCAGCTACTTGGGAGGCTGAGGCAGGAGAATAGCGTAAACCCGGGAGGCGGAGCTTGCAGTGAGCTGAGATCCGGCCACTGCACTCCAGCCCGGTCGACAGAGCGAGACTCCGTCTCAAAAAAAAAAAAAAAAAAATGTTTTATGTAACCCAATATATCCAAAAGGTTATCCCTTCAACATTAATCAACTATAAAAATTTATAAATGAGTTATTTACATTCTTTTTTGCATATAAAAACTTCAATATCTGGTATATGTTTTACCTTTAGAGCATATCTCAGTTAGATCTAGTCACACTTCAAGTGAATGAACTAAACATCCATATTACACAGCACAGGTTTATAGTACAACTAACTCCCTTGAACTCACAACCCAAAACAAGAAGTGAAATATTATCAATAACTTATACATACACCTGGACTCTTCCTTCAAACGGCTTTTGGTCAGCTGGTCTGCCTCCGAACTAGGTTTTGAGTTCCTGGAGGACAGAACTTGTATAATATATAGATGTTAGTGTCTCTTTGTCTCCTCAAGGTTTGGTTCCTAGACCCCAGGTGTCCCTGAGACACTTTTAGGTCAAAAAGATTTTTACAGTGGTATTAAGACATTATTTGCCTTTTTCACTGTGTTGATATTTACACATATTTCAAAAGCAACAGCATGTAAAACTGCTGACACCTTAATCAAGGCAGTGATAACCAAACTTTACTAGTAGCCATTGTCATCTTCAGTGCTATGCACTTTGGGCTTAAAAAAAGAAATTCAAGTTGTACTTTAAAATGTCGCTGAGGAAGCGGTAAAAAATGTATTAATCGTATTAAACCTTGATCCTTGGCTGCCCACCTTTTTAAATAGTCTGCGTGATAAATGGGGAAAGTGTACACAGCACTTGTGCTAAATACTGAAGCACAATGGGTGTCCAGGAAAAGCATTTGTGCAACGAAGTTGTGAGCTGAACTCATCACTTTCTTCATGTAACGTCATTTTTACTTGAAAGAACAACTGACAGACAAGCATTGGTTATTCAGACTTGGGAATTTAGAGGACATTTTCTCAAAATAAACAAAGGAAACCTGTGACTTCAAAGAATACAACTAACAATGTTTATTGCCAATAATAAAACTTAACCTTAAAGTGAAAACTCAAATTTTGGAAATTTGTTTGTGTCCTTGTAAATTTCACAGCTTCCCAATACCTACGTGCTTTCTGAAGAGATCAGTGGTGATATTAAAAAATATGATTTATTTTCAGTGATTGTATAAAGAAGTGGCAACATTTAGATGATATGTGCAACTCAGGGAGCCAGTATTTTCCAAATGACCAATGTATGATGTTACAAAAATCATGCATAGGTAAAAGAAGTGCACAATAAACCAGTAGATTTTAATGTTAACAGCTAACAACATGTTCACTGATATGGTTTCATATTTTACATTGTAACTAACCTTTAAGATACCATTACTTAATTGAGTTTTGAAATAGTATCAAAAAACGTTATTCACAATCCCCGGGCTACTAAAATATTCCTTCCTTTTCCAATTGCAGATGTATATTTTCTTCTTCATATATTTCAACCAAAAAATATATTGCACTAGATTGAATCCAGAAGTAAACATGAGAATCTAGCTACTTTTTATTAAGCCAGACATTAAAGAAGCTTGCAAAAATGCAAAACAATGGCAATCTCTTCATTAATATTTTTTGCTTTGGGAAATATAGTTATGTTTATGAAGCACGTATTGTTCATGTTTCTATGCAATAGGTATATTACTGTTACTTTCAAACAAGTTAATCAATTTTTTTAATTTCTCAGTTTTAATTTCTAATATAATACAGTAAATATTGATAGCTATAACTAACAACAATACAAGCTCTTTGAGACCCTCAATACTTTTTAAGAGTATAAAGTATTTCTAAGATGAAAAGATTAAGAACCATTAGCCTAGCATATTTCCTAATACATAGTGAGTTTTCATATGTTTACACCACCTTAACAAGTGATCCAAGTTAATATCGCCAGTGATTGGGCAAATCAACAATATTCCTGATGCCACACAATAAGAAGACACAACATTATTTCCATGGTATTCCTAACAAAATGCACATCCTGAATCTAATCATGAAGAAGAGTTAGACAAACCCGAATGGAGAGACACTCTACCAAATATTTTGCTTGTACTTTTCAAAAGTGTCAGTATCAAGAAAGACAAAGCAAAAGCAGTTTACAGGAGACTAAAGAGACATGACAACTGAGTGCCGCATATTATCCAGGAACTTCTTTTACTAGATTTAAAAAATTAAATTTTATACACACATACGGCAATTGGAAAAATCAGAATAAAGTCTATAGATTGGACAATATGTTGTTTTAATATTTACGGCAATTGGAAAAATCAGAATAAAGTCTGTTGACTGGACAGTATGTTGTTTTAATATTAATTTCTTGATTTTAACCATTGTACAGCAGTTATGGAAGACAGTGTTCCTGCCTTTAGGAAATATACACTCAATGGGAGAAAGGGTGTAACTTTTGTAGTTCACTCTCAGACGGTTCAGAAAGCAATATGAGAGAGTGAGAAGAGAGGTGACCCGATGTAAAATGTTTATATTTGGAATCTGGGAGAAGGGTATTCAGGAATTTTTTGTATTATTTGTAAAACTTTTCTGTTAGACATTATGTCAAAATAAGGAGTTAGGTTTTTTTTTTTTAAGTTTACTAAATGAATACATTTCTAGAAACTCCACCTTCTTCAGTGTTTTTGGATTTAGGGATTAGAAGGTGCTAGAAGGATGAAGTGGAGGAAAAAGAAAATTCTCTTAATGGTTATTATTATATTCTTCTATTGCATTAACCATATGTACTAAAAGTGCCTCCAGAATTTACCTCCTTCCTTGTGATTTTTCTTAAAAGGGCCTTTAGATCCCTGAAATTGAGGTTTTCATTACATGAACTCCAAATTATTTTTTTTCCACTTTGACGTAGGGGAAAGAGGATGTTTTACCAGCTTCTAACACTGAACCTAGAGGGAAAAGATAAATTATAAAATTACTCTTGGAAGAATTGATAGACACTTGAGTCATATCTTAGCTCTTTAATCATCAGGAGTTGGGGCAGTTCACAAGGAATGTTAACAGAAGCTGCTTCTCAATTTGAGTAGGCCCTTGATGCCAGGGTCAGGGGCGAGACAGTGTATCTGTGATTCTTCATTCCTCTCCTCTGGTCTGAAAGCTCATCGCTTGTGGCTTGACTGTTTTGAGACTGAAAAAGGGGCCTGGGCCTTCTAGGGTTGGCTGAAAATGTGTGTGGTTTAGAGTCTAGCCCTGTATCTAATTAGAAGCAGACCATAAAAGTGAGTGAGAGCTTTTTTTAACAACACGCCTTCAGTCTTAACATTTCAATTCTGCAAAGGTAGCCTCACTGGCCTCCCTCTAGTGGTCCTGAGTAAGATCGTCTTGGCCAGAGGAGCCATTGTGTTTCTGATTAATGTCTTCCTGTTCAGGAAGGGTTTACGAGTGCTGGTTTCTTATTTTAAGAGCAAGAACCTTATAAATTATAGTTACTTGAACCCAAGCTAAGGACGTTAAAATCTAGAGAGGTCAAGGAAATCTCCCAAGGTCACAGAGTTACTTAAGGGCTAAATCAGGACAGGAACATCAGTCAGCCCCCAGGACATCTAGAGGGCGAACCTACTGGCTTCTCAAGCATACTGAAAACTCTCAAAGACATACTTAGAATACAATACTAAGCCTTTACTCCCTTCATAGTGCACCCACTGCAGAGCCCTTCATAGCCTGCTCAACTCATTTTCTACCATTCCCCTGACTGCTCCCAGGCTCCCTGGGCCTTAGGCACCTGCTTTATTTTTAGTATACAGAGTGCAGAATCTTCTGACAGACGATTGTGCATCTATTTATTTATTTATTGTCTATCTTCCACATGAGAATATAAATGCCATGAAAGTAACATTTACATGTCCAGGGATTAACCTACCACAGTGACCAAGACATAATGGCCGAATAAATGAATTATCCCCCATACCCAATTGATTTCAAAATATTTGAAAACTTGTTTTGGATTATGCTAATAATAGCACAGAGAAGTGTATTGATGAACGCATGTAAGCCCTCAGCTCCCTACTTGGAAGTAGCTGCTCCTAAAAAGCTCTTGCTTTCTTTGTTCAGACAAAATAAGTTTGAGAAACACTGAAAACTGCAACCAATCCAATCCCAATATCTTACTATACAGCTGTTTAATGTGCGGGAGATGTGTGTAAGTGTACCATTTACCATTTTGCCGAGTTCTCTGAATAGTAGGCTTAATAAGGGCAGAAAGCATCTTTCTCCACTCCCCTTTTAAAAATTCACCATCCCCATTTCAAGCAATCACCTAGAAAGGCCCTTTGACCAACATTCCTTGAGCATGAACAGGAGGAAGATCATAGCTTGGACAGGAAGTGGGGTCATAGCTTGGAGAGTCACTGGCATCAGCCCTACAAGTGGACACTTGCCTTCACTATTCTACAAAAAGTTGCAGGTGAGACTAACTTGACCCCTTCACTCTTGGCTGACTTACAATAGGAACATGGGATGCAGAAGGAACATTTAGGGGCGACAAATCTGAGAAACAAGTGTGTGTTGAGCATTTACTATTTGACTGGCTGTTTGCAAGGAGCTTTTTGTTAATATTTCACTTGATCCCTACAACATTCCCATAAAGTAGATTTTCTCTTTTCTGCAAATCAGGAATTGAGGTCTGGAAAGATGAAGCAATTGCCCATGGTCAGATAGGTAGCCAGTCATAAAGGCAGGGTTTGAACCCAGGCAGTCTGACTCCAGGGTCTTCTACCACCCTACAAAGGAGTCTCATGGGCAGCTGTGCTTTTGTTGTTCATGCTTGTAGATGAGCAGTTAACTCTCCTTCACTGACTAAGTCCTATTCAGGACACTGCAGGGATACAAAGAGATCAAGGGTTGACCCCAGTCCTCCAGGATGTATCCGTTTAGTTGGGGAAAAAAGGCTTAAAGGTAGTGGTTATCTTTTGGGAGTTGGGATGGGGGTGGGGATGACTGAAAGAGACACAGGGGGCTTCTGAGAGCTAGGAATATTGTTTCTTGACGTGGTGCTGGTTACAGCAAGCGTGTGAAACACTTTATGTGAAACTCCACCTCTTTGTGTATATTATATATTGCAAAAGGCATAAAATCGGGGCATTGAGTCAGGACTCTGGGAAATGTAGGAGCTTCAAAAGAAGCAACGAGGCAGTCTTTCCCACAGCATTGATGTCTGGGCCATTCTCCAGATCTTCTGACTAATCGCCTCTCTAATTAAGGGCTAGTCGGGTGAGAGATTGAGATTTTGCAGGGTCTTTAGTATCAAAATTCCCAAAGTGGACCCACCTCAAACTCAGTTTGGTTGTAAAGCAGAGTTAAACAAACATCTTAAGTAACATTCTAAAATGTTGTAAATAAGCAGTAACCTCCCCAAAATAAATCTGTTATCACATATGCTTGTAAAATCCCAGGTTAAGCAACTTTAGATTCCTTTTGTAACCACACGACTTGTCAGAGCCTTTAATACATTAACATGAATTGTGAGTCTCCAGAAGGGAGTTATATTTTGCAATTTTTCCCAAACTTATTTTACTATAGAATCCTTTTTTTTTCCTGAACATTTTCAGAATTAATGTTCTAGTGAACACATTTCAGGAACTGCTATTGTAAAGTTCTGCTTTACAGATACAGTTCAACCAAAGATCATGGATGCTGAAAGTCATCTTTCAAAGCATTCCTTGAAGATTTTCTGGATTACCCCCACTGTCCCTCAACAAGCCAAGAGAGCTGGCTCAAAGCACCAAATAAAATATCCCATAACCTAAATGCCTGGATAAATGATAGGGGGAGAGGAGAGTTGGAGAGCAGAGGAGAGTTGAGGTGCAAAGAGGAAAAATTGCAGTTTATCTTGAAAGGTCTCTTTATAAATTAAGACTCTTTAGGTTGCAACTAATTGCAACCACCAGAGTCATTTGGTTGAACAAATGATTATTTACGATGTGGGCTTTCTCTTGGAATCCAAGAGTGGCTGACTCTGGGTATAAAGGACAAATTGGAACCAGACACCTGGATGTCATCAAGGCTTCCTCAGTGCCCCCTCATTCTTACCTGGGTTTTTGTTTTGTTTTGTTTTCTGCATCTTGGTCCACAAGATGGAAAATAGGGTGATCAGCAGTGGCAGAGCTTGTCCTGTCATCTAGAGAGTGACTCATGTGACACAATTGCAAATTCCTGAGGAAGAGATTTTGGCTAGGCTACTGGCCATCCAGGAGGTCAGTGGATAGGCCACATCGTATGCCAGTCACACCAAGACCATGTGGATGGAGGGATGCATTGTGGACATTCACATAAAGGTGGTGAGCCGGGAGACCATCCAATAGGTGGCCGTTCAAATCCCAGGATTTATTTTATGTGTGCCTGCTTTTTACAAATACTTCTTTGCCTTCCGTGTAAATAAAGAAATGGTGTTTTTGATGACCAGGGAACTTTCAGTTCCTCAGAATCATTACTGAGAACATCAACTCTCTTTTATTGACCTACAGATGTGTCACATGGAGGGGCACTGCTGACTGTGCTGGTCATCTCTGAAAATCATTTTCCCCAAATAACACGAGAGGAGTTTGCCCTTTTTAAAATGATTTGTTTCTTTCTCCTAAAATTTGAGTATGAAGGGAAATGTGGTCAATTAACAATACACATTTTTGGAAACTGGTTATTTGAAGCTCCACTGTGCCAGATTTTCAGTTGTTTTCAGCTCTTACATCCTCCATATTTAATGCTATCGTTTTTGAAAACGGATTGACTTCAGAAGTATTTTTTTCTTGCTTTGGAGATTTTGCACATTGGCCCAAACAGGTTTTTATTTTCCATTTTAATTTATACAGTATAAATACGATGTTGGACTTCTTTGGAGTTAACAGTTTCACTGTGCAGATGTTTCTTGAAAGCCTTTTCAATTCATAGTGTTGGTTTAAAAAAAAAATTTTTTTTATTAGCCTGGCTGCCTGCCAGAAAAAAAAAAAGTACTATTCCGTTTTGCATAGAACTGTAAGATTTCCTTTCTTCTTGTTCTTTCCCCACCCCCAGCTAGCTACATGACTATTAGGATTAAAGATGCCATAGTGACATCTTGTGGTCAATCACCGGAGACACAGCAAAACATGTCACAGTGGGATGAGAGAAGTGACCTAGTTCATTCTCCCACAAGCATTTCTTGATTTACTTTACTTGCTTTTTATTTACCATTTGGCTCAAATTGCTCTAGATTTCCACGTTGGTTTGCTTTATGGAAAATGTTCAACTTTGCCCCCATAGAAAGGATAAACACTCTGTGTTCTGCAAACGAAAGGAGCAATATAACTCTTGCTTTTCGCTTTTGTTAGACTCCTCACAAAAAGTGTTGTGCAAGTCACTCAGTAATGACTGAAAAATATTGAAATATTTTTCCTAAAAAAAGTGACAGGAAACAATGACTCTAAATGGGCTTTCATTCATTATTCTAATTCTAAGCTTTCAGAAATTAATTGGTTTCTTTATGTCACTTGTATAATATTTAAACAGAAATGTATAGATAATAACACCACACTCTTTATCTATTGTGGGGTTATTATTTACCTATCTAGTGTCAGTGCAGATAAAATCTGCTTGCATCATTTTTGACTTTTAAAAGAAAAATACACAAAATATTATACAGTAATCAAAAATTGTGTTTACCAGAAATGTTGCATAACATGAAATATATGATATAATGTTAAAAATGCAAGACATCAAATTATGTATAATGTATGATCCTATATACAGATCAATGTGAATAGCTACATGGGTGTGAATGCCTACACAAGTGTGGATGTAAACATCAATATCGAGGTTCATGTGGACAATGTAGACATAGAAATAAGCCCAGAAAGAAATATACACACTGATGTTTTCTGTTTCATGTTTTCATTTATTTTCTTGTTTTCATTAATTTTCTTGTTTTTCTCTATTTTTTTCATTGTTTCTTAACTGAGCATATGTTAAAATCATAATGAGGAAAAATACTCAGCAGTTTTTAAAGGATCAAATTTCTCTTTGTTTATATATAGAATATCTCCCTTTTGGGATGACACAAACATAAAAAAAAAAAAAATCCTGCAAGTGGAATGCACAGAAATGCATTGAGATGCGAGAATCTAAGTGAATCATGGGAGGGACAACAGCAAATGCTTGAGAGCATTGAAATGCTTAGAATCCCAGAAATATAAAGACCTGAACAGTCTCCTAGGTGCCTTCTCCATGGAGCTGATGGGTAGGAGAAGGTCTCTCTGGCGTCTATGGGGAGGGACACACTCTGCAGCAGAGGTTTGCCAACGCCTTCCAGAGACTATAAAGTAATTCAAGTTTGTCTGTGGTGCAAAATGTACACCTGACTATTCAGTAGCTACCATGTGCCATGTGCTGTGCTAGAATTTTGACAAATTAATTATAATCCTGACAATTCCACAATGAATTTATAAAGGTGAGAAAAATGGGACTTGGAGAAGTTAAGTGCCCCAATCACACAACTAATAGAGCTGGATTTAAACTCAGTTCTATTGGGCCCATGTTCTTTGTTCTATACCTCCCTCTCACTGTCCTTTTCAGCAGGTGAAATTCTCTACACACACTTTTAATGACCCACATCTTCAGAATCATAAGACCAAATTCCTTTAAGAGCCATAGAAATATATCCTGAGGAAAAATCCCCATTAGGTGCTCTTCAAGGTCCACTGTCATGGTGAGCATTTTTTGTCCACTTGTTGCTCATGTTTCCATGGAAGAGAGGTTTCCTGCACTACTTCCCAGGATGCAGTGGCATGGGTAAACTTCAGCTTGCCTGTCTTCCCCCTCCCTCACTTGGCCTGTTAGGCAGAATAGTGGTATATTTGATTGGTGTTCTTGGATCACACTAACCAAGGGGCAGGGCCACCACACTGTGAAGGTAACACCTATAAAGCTATCAGGCCCCTCCTTGCTAATCAATAAGTGTACTACAGTACCGATAAAATGTTAACGATTTAAGCTGAATTAGTTGATTTTAAAGTTCCAATGGAAAAATAAACAAGAGTGAGCAAGAAAACCCTGAAAAAGAATAATTATGAGATTTTTTTCAAACAAGAAATTATTTTATAAAGTTATAGTGATTAAAAATGTGTAATGCTGATGGGTGAATAGACAGAGATCAATGGAAAAAAATAGAAAGTCCAAAAATAGATACAAGAGCATATGGAAATTTCATATATCACAGAGGTTTAATGTATATTAAGGAATAGAATCTCAAATCAATGAAGAAAAGATAGATTATTTCAATTAAAGGTTTTAGAGTGTCTGGATGGCTATTTATTTATTTATTTATTGAGACAGAGTCTTGCTCTGTTGCCCAGGCTGGAGTGCAATGGCACAATCTTGGCTCAGTGCAACCTCTGCCTCCCGGGTTCAAGTGATTCTCCTGCCTCAGCTTTCCAAGCAGCTGAGATTACAGGCACCCGCCACCACACCTAATTTTTGTATTTTTAGTAGAGATGGGATTTCACCATGTTGGTCAGGCTGGTCTCAAACTCCTGATCTCAGGTGATCCACTCACCTCAGCCTCCCAAAGTGCTGGGATTACAGAGGTGAGCCACTGCACCCAGCCTTATATTTTATTTTATTTTATTTATTTATTGAGATGGAGTTTTACTCTGTTGCCCAGGCTGAAGGGCAGTGGCACGATCTCGGCTCACTGCAACCTCCACCTCCTGGGTTCAGGCGATTCTCCTGTCTCAGCCTCCCAAGTAGCTGGGATTACAGGTGCACACCACCACATCCAGCTAATTTTTGTATTTTTAGTAGAGACAGGGTTTTGCTATGTTGGCCAGGCTGGTCTCCAACTCCTGACCTCAGATGATTCACCCACCTCAGCCTCCCAGAGTGCTGGGATTACAGACGTGAGCCACCATGCCCAGCCTGGATGACCATTTAAAAATAAAGTTGGGGCCAGGTGTGGTGGCTCACTTCTGTAATCCTAGCACTTTTGGAGGCCAAGGCAGGTGGATCACTTGAGGTCAGGAGTTCAAGACCGGCCTGACCAACCTGGTGAAACCCTGTCTCTACTGAGAAAAAAAAACAAACAGTTAGCCAGGTGTGGTGGTGTGCACCTGTAATCCCAGTTAGTTGGGAAGCTGAGGCAGGAGAATCGCTTGATCCCAGGAGGCAGAGTTTTCAGTGAGCTGAGATTGCACAACTGCAATGCAACCTGGGTGACAGAGTGAGACTCTATCTCAAAATAATTAATTAATTAATTTTAAAAAATAAAGTTGAAATCCAAATCACACCTTATACCAGGACAAATTCCAAATGGTGCAACAATTTTAATATAAAAAATAGCATATTACAAGTGATATAAGAAACTGTGAAAGAATTATTTAATAATTTCTTCTGGCTAAACTGACCCAACATTTTTTAACTTATTTTAAAAATTAAAAATTTTTAAAAAGAATTAATAATCTCAAAGCAAACAATATATATTTATTTATAACATACATAAAACATGGAAGCCACAAAATTCTGCAAAACAATCAAGATCAAAATAGAAAAGACAGAACTGATAGGAAGACTATATTTGCAATAGACACAGTGCTAAATTTCCTAAATATATAAAGAATTCTTAAAAATCCACAAGGAACAATGACTCAGTTTGAAAATAGACAAAGAATATGAACCAACTCTTGCCAGCAAAGACAACTCAAATGAATCTTAAAACATGAAAAGGGGCTCAACATCACACACAATCAAAGAGATGCACACTGCAACTACTGGGAGGTATGATTTTGCATGAAGCACATTGGTAGAAACCAAACTTTGTAGCAGACAGTACGGGGAAACAGGCATTCTTTTACATTGCCAGTGGAAGTGGGAATTAGGTTTAGAACTGCATACAACAGAAACCTCTGTGAAGGGCAACCTGTAAATGCATGTACCATTTGACCCAGCTATTACACCTCCAGGAATCTATAGTTCAAAAGATCCTCACACGCACAAAATGACATGTGTACACAGTCTATCACTGCAGCAACGTTTGAAATAACAAAAGGCTAAAAAGATCATAAATATCCACAAACAGAATATTGGTTAAATAAATTATAATGCATCCACGTTAAAGAATACTGTGTAGCTATTTTTAAAATGAAGAAGCTCTTTATGGGTTGATATAAATAATTGCCAAGATATATTGTCAAGGTAAAAAAGAAAAAAAAAACAGGGCTTAGGACTGTGTTATAAGTGAAAAAAAGGAATATACTGAATATACATTTCTGCTTATGTATGCATAGTCAATCACTAAAAAACGTGCTAACAGGCCGGGCATGGTGGTTCATGCCTATAATCCCAGTACTTTGGGAGGCCGAGGGGGGCAGATCACGAGGTCAGGAGTTCGAGACCATCATAGCCAATATGGTGAAACCCCATCTCTACTAAAAATACAAAAATTAGATGGGTGTGGTGGTGCGGGCCTGTAGTCCCAGCTACTCAGGGGGCTGAGGCAGAAGAATCACTTGAACCCGGGAGGCAGAGGTTGCAGTGAGCCGAGATCGTGCCACTGCACTCCAGCCTGGGCAACAGTGTGAGACTTTGTCTCAAAAAATGAAAACAAAACCAAAACAAACAAACCAAAAGTGCTAACAGTGGTTAGTTAAATACCCAGAGAGAATATGGTATCTGAATGGCTCAACCACAAAGCATCTGCTGCTTTCACCCAATCAGAATGGTGAGAACTTTCATGGTGCCCAAAGCTGTGCTCTCCACCTGCCTGGTAGGGTTCGCCTAATAGTAGAAAACAGTGAAAGGTCCCCAGGGAGGCCTGAGCACTCCCTGACATGTCCTCCAAAAAAGGGGCCTTTAAAAACATATGAAGGTTTCTTTTTAATTAATTGGCACTCTAATTAACAATATTTTTGTGTTAGTTTTAAGATAAAAATAATAATAATGGCATTCTCTCCAACTTTGGAAGCAAGAGAGGACCCAAAATCACCTTTAAATTGTCCACCTTTCTGTTCTTGATCTCTCCTCCTGAACTCCAAATAATAACAAAAACAACTGAGATTTGTTGCCCACCAGACTCTGCTTAGATGCTCACAGCAATCCTAGGATGTGAAAATTCTTATTATCCTCATTTTTAAAAGAAAAGCAAAGGCTCAGAGTTTAAATGACTTTTCCAGAATCACACAAAGCTAAAAAGTAGAAAGGTTGAAATTCCACCACATATTGATCTGACAACAAAATTATTCTTCTTTCTCTGTATCAAGCACCTTCCCAATCCTCCCTCTACTGTTTTTTTGACACCCACTTAGCACTCTCTCTTCGATTATCTTCCTAGTCTTCCTCTCCGGAATATTAAATTTCATACAGTCCTTTGGCTTCAGGATCTACAAATCTAGTGGTTCTCCACCCTGGCAGTGCATTGAATTCTTAGGGAGATTTTAAATTACATTTATGCCCAGAACTCACCACCCAGACACTGTTCTAATTGGTCTTGAATGGGCTCTAGGAGTCAGTTTTCCACTCCCTACCTTCATCCAAGGAATGTCTTACTCAACTGTTTATCCTCAGTGCCTAGCAGGGACTAAGTATTTGTTGAATGAATGAATGAATGAATGAATGAATGAATGAACAATCAAGTATAGGGTAAGGTAGAAGCCAACACTTAAGTTGGACCATAAAACAGAAACAGCCATGAAAGACCTAAGCCCGCTGGAAGCTAGGTACAACTGCAGTCATTTTGATCTCCTTCTGCATCCCTGTAACCGAGTCTAGAGGAAGGTGCATCCCTGTAACCCAGTCTAGAGCCCTACACAATGGAAAACTGTAAATAGCAGCCCTGAATCACATGAGGGTTATGTAATATAAGGTTCACAGAACACTGCTGCCTTTATCACTCAGGCTTAAGTTGCACTGAAATGGAAACTCAGCTGATGCCCTATGTATTAGTTTCTTCAAAAGATGAAAGTCTCCCTACTTTTGCCCATTTATTGGCCCGTATTTGTGGCAGTGTTCCTGGGACCCTTCCTGCTAAGGGATTCCTGCTGTCTTTCCAGATAACAAGTGGGCAATTTTAGCAAAACAATTATTTTTATTTGTGAAGATACACCAGAATTTCCCCGATCACATGAGAAGCAGTGCACCTGGGCTTTTCAGACACTTGGGAGCACTGAATCACAGGCTCAGGCGAGGAGATGGGCTGAACCAGTTTGTACAGTTCCAGAGAGGTCACCCCTGCTACTTCCTCCAATGGAGATTTGCCGATCAGCTGAAAACCTAAATCAACTCTGTGACATGTAACTCTTCTTAGAAGAGGCTTATGGTGATCCCGGAGCTACCTCTGAATACAGAATTGATTCTCACTGGTTGGTAAAGGGGGACTTTGAAATAAAGTTTTTCACGAGCAAAAGAGTGCATAGACTGCGGCAGAGACCGGCATCCACATTTTCCTTTTCTTCCTCCCTGTGTAACTAGCCCTCATTCCTCAGCCTTGCTTGCCCTTAGGCATGGTGTGTAACTGTGTTCTAGCAGTAGTATGTGAGCAGCAGTGAGGGGCAACATGTCCAGACCTGGCCATGCACATTTCTCCATGTTTCCTGTGCCTGCTGGATGGCTACAATGCAGACACCTCCTGGGGAGAGTCTGGAAGCTCCAGGTTGAAGATGCTAGAGCATCACCAATCTGGATCCCTGAACGATTTGCTGCAGGAAAGCCATCCTGCCATCCTTTTTATTGTCCAGGGCTGTCATAAGAACAAAAAATAGGCTAGGCGCGGTGGCTCACACCTGTAATCCCAGCACTTTGGGAGGCTGAGGAAGGCAGATCATGAGGTCAGCAGTTAGAGATCAGCCTGGCCAACATGGTGAAACCCCGTCTCTACTAAAAATACAAAAATTAGCTGGGCGTGGTGGCGGGCACCTGTAATTCCAACTACTCTGGCGGCTGAGGCAGTAGAATCATTCGAACCCAGGAGGAGGAGGTTGCAGTGAGCAGAGATCGCAACATTGCACTCCAGCCTGGGTGACAGGGCCAGATTGTCTCAAAAAAAAAATAAAATAAAATAAACTTCTATTGTGTTTGAGCCACTATACAACATACAGTCTATTGCTTACAACAGTTAGCCTTCCCCATCTAATTATATATATGTTATTAACATGTCATTATACTTGGGCTTCAAGGACAGGAATTCCTCATTTGCTTTGGAAGAAATGATCACTCTGAATGACCTATCCAAAAGTTATTTTGCCAGGCTACCTTTGTCCCCAGGAGGCCCTGGGTTTGATACATTCAACATTCTTTTTTTTTGAGACGGAGTCTTGCTCTGTCGCCCAGGCTGGAGTGCAGTGGCACGATCTCGGCTCACTGCAAGCTCCGCCGCCTCCCGGGTTCATGCCATTCTCCTGCCTCAGCCTCCCTAGAAGCTGGGACTACAGGCGCCTGCCACCACACCCGGCTAATTTTTTTGTATTTTTTAGTAGAGACAGGGTTTCACTGTGTTCGCCATCTGGGGTTTCACTGTGTCCGCTAGGATGGTCTTGATCTCCTGACCTCGTGATCCGCCCGCCTCAGCCTCCCAAAGTGCTGGGATTACAGGCGTGAGCCACCGCGCCCGGCCACATTCAACATTCTTAACACTGTAAAGCCAGGAGTGGATGTTTCCAAGGATCATCTAGTTTATCTCTGATGTAGATGAGGCAGTTTCCCAAATTTCGTATCAAAACATGGACGCTCCAAGCAAAGGCTTTTGTAATGGCCCGAACTGGAGGAAAGGGATACTTCAACTAGACTGCATTACACAACATTTGCATTGCACAACAGGTGGTTTCCTAGAACAGTCATATAAAGTTGAGATTTTTATGAGCCTGATGATACATCAAGAAGATTAAGAAGAATTTGTCTTTAAAGACCTTCTTGCAGTTCAGATCATCACAATCCACTTTCTCTACCTAAGTATTTTTTGAATTATCATAGATTTGTTTTGTTTTATTTTTAGTTAAACACAACCTACATTTTGCAGAAGCCACCAATGATGATTCTACTGACGCATGGGCAGGGGCAGAATGAAGAAAAAGACAAGAGAACACTTGAGATCAGAGGTGTCCAGTCTTTTGGCTTTCCTGGGCCAGAGTGGAAGAAGAATTGTCTTTATATCTACACATAAAATACACTAACACTAACAATAGCTGATGAGCTAAAAATAATAACAAAAATCGAACAAAAACCTCATAATGTTTTAAGGAAGTTTACAAATTTGTGTTGGATCGCATTCAAAGCCATCCTGGGCCACAGGTTGGACAAGCTTGCTTTAGATGAAAGTGAAAAATAATATTCAGTCCAGACATCAACAGTTGCACAGCAGAAAGGATTCCTGGGCAAGAAAGCAGGTAAAGAATATTCAATGAACAGATTAGGTTAATGAGAAGAACTTACACTTGTCAGTGAAGTTGGTAGAATGCTCTCTGGAATTGACAAATGGAGGACTCTATCAGACATTTTAAGCCAAATGTAAATGTCTGGCGGTATATGACAGGGGAACTCAGGAGCCCAACTGATGCTCCTCCAACTGCAGCCAGAAGAGGAACAGGGCTACAGGAAGCAGTAACGATGTCTGGCACTGACTTGGGAAAATGGCTGGGAAATAACTGTGGAGAAGAGCTCCAACAACAAAATAAATATAAAATGGATTCTCCAAGTAATAAGAAAAAAAAGTAAATTCTTAAAACTCTGGATCCTGACAGGAAAGGGCATATCCAGGTAAGAAGAAATCTATCCTTCTTCTATGTCAGAGAGAAGATTTGGCACAGTCTACAGAACTTTACCATGTTGTATTCAAACTTCACCGTTCTAGAAACCTTATTTAATTATCTCCTCAGCCATCAGGTCAAATCTGAACTCAATGACTTTGGAAAGCTTCCCACATGAGCTTTTCAGCAGAGTTTTATATGCTGTTCGGAAAGAAGAGGCAGTGTAGCTGTGGCTTTGGAGCAGTAAACTCCAAATTCTTGAGTGCCTGCCTCCTCAATAAAATACTATTGAGCACACAGCACAATATATGTATACTTATTTATTCATAAAGCATTTGTATATACTACTGTACTAACATATTATACATGATACAAAACATCTTCCCAATAATAGAAATATTAAAAGGATACATTAAAAGAAACATTAAAGAAGATACAATATTTTCTTCCCATGCCTTATGTAGATTGCCTTGTGCGTCTCATGTTGGACACCATGACCTTAAATCCTGGTCCCAGAACAGAGACCTTGTCTTTAAAAGAGTGATTGTCATTTCAAAAAGAGATGAAACACTCTTGGCTTATGTGACACTAAAGTGATGCTTTTAAAGAGTTGTCCCTCAATGTCTAGGTTGAGAGTGTGGATTGCATATTATCTACTAATGCTGTACTTGAAGTCTGTTGCCTGAGTAACCAGAAAAATGATGTGGAAATAGAGATCCTTAAGGAGATAAGCCATGCTTTATTTATCTTGCCTCCCTCTAGGGCTAGCCCTAGGGGACATGCTGGGTCCTCAGGGATGCCTGTTTAAATCAAACATGAATGAATGAATGACTGAATGTGTGAAAAACATTTTTAAGCCACAGGAAAAACACAATTAAGATGCAACTCTCACCTGTCAGTGAAAAGTCTCCTTCACAGGTAGAATGCACAACTTCTGCCTTGCCTACAATTTAGAACTCCTGGCACCAGAACTCAGCCAAATTCTTCCTCACATCTTATCAGGAGCTCTCTTTCAAAGGCCTTCAGGGTCTGGGCAGGTACCATATATACCTAAAGAAGATCAAGAAAGGCAACAGGGAGAAGTAGTGCAAACTGTCAAATGGAGAGTGCTTAAGGACTGACAAGGATGGCCATCTTCTCCTCCATTAGGCTAAGTATTTTTACCTGGGCGTCTAATGGTTTTGACTTGTCGTATCAACTACACTGTAAGCTTAAAGAGGCCGAGGAATGTGGGGCATCTCTCCTTTCTTCTGTTCCCAGCATGGTCTAGTGGAATGAAGATTAGACTTGGAGTCCAAACCACCAACTCCTCAGGGCACTTAACCTCTCTTACCTTCAGTCTCTTCATCCAACCGATGAGAATAGTACTACCTCCCTCAAAGGAATGTTGAGAAAAGCAAATGACTTTTGCAAACTATGGTATTATATATCAATGTAAATAATTACTATTACAATTAAAGTAGTGAATACATACTTGTTGAAGTACATTGCACTGAATAGAGGGGTGATGTAATTCCTTATACTCGGCACACAATCAATACGTACCTCTATTTAAGAATCCTTTTAAAAATAAAATAAGGCTGGGCACAGTGGCTCCTGTTTGTAATCTTAGCACTTTGGGAGGCTGAGGTGAGATGATCACTTAAGCCCAGGAGTTCGAGACCAGCCTGGGCAACAAAGTGAGACCACCATCTCTACAAGAAATTTAAAAATTAGCCAGGCATGGTGGTGCACACCTGTAGTCCCAACTACTTAGGAAGCTGAGGCAGGAAGGATAGCTTGAGTCCAGAAGATGGAGGCTGCAGTGAGCCATCATGGCACTCCAGCCTGAGCCTGACCCTGTCTCAAAAAAATAAAAATAAAATAAAGAGGATATATAGATAGATAAAAATAAAATACAGAGAGAGCAAGTTAACACACATCGACAAACACATCACATTGCTGTCACCCATGAACTTGGAAATGCTGAACATTTGTGATTTCATGGTAAACTAATGCTTTTCCACCTTACAATTTGAAGTAAATGTTAATTTTGTATGTGTTTTATTGGGACATTCAAGATATCTATTATACAGTACCAGAGTCCTAAACACAGTAACAGTCATCATTACATATTTCTGAGTAGTAGAATTACTTTTTTTGTGCTTTTCTCTTTTCTTCAAATTTTCTTTACCAAACACATATAAACTTTTCTGGTTCTGAAATAATAAAAACAAAGACACCCCAGACTTACTTGTCTTGCACTGATGACTAACCACAGACTCTTAAAACTTCAAAGTTGTCATAGGAGATAAGGAAAAAATTATCCAAATGATAGTCAACTCACTATCTAATTAAATACTAGATAAATTATTTTAAAATTATTTATTTTTAAAATAAATATATTTAACAATTAAATATTTTTAATTAGGAAATATCTAATGAAAAATTAAAACCTGAGTTTAAAAACTATTGATTAAACATCTGTAATACATTTTTTAAATCTGTAGTTTAAAAAAAAAAACTGCCTGTATATTATTTTTGTGTAAAAATTGGGAAGTATAACAAGATATATTCAAATTTGCTTGAATTTGTATAAAGAAAATGTTAAGGGGCTGGAGAGGGGAGTGAGAGGTGAGAACCCAGCTGATGAGAAGAATAAAGAATTTGTGTTCTTTTTGTGATATTCTGTGAATTTAAAAAATAGCATATGCGAGTAATAACTAATCTAAAATACACATGTTATACAAGCTCCTGACGTCTGCTCTGGGGAGTCAGTCCTCGCAGTGGGTTTGTGCTCGAGGCTGCCATTGCCAGTGGAGAGATGAATGTCCCGGCCTGTGCAGCCAGGGAAGCATCAGGCATGTCCTAAGCTCATTCCTCAGCCTGCTGAGGAGTCGTGCTCAGATCTCTCTGCTTCCCGTGGCAGCACTAGGCTCTGGCCATACAGTTCTGTGTATTCTCTGCTCCAACTCAGCATGGCTCTTGGCTGCCAGTTGGCCACATTGCATGGAGCTGGTTACGCTTCAGGGACTTGCCCTATCCAATAAACTTTCCAAACCAGGCTCAGTAAAAATGGAAAGAAACAAGTTCCCATTATAGGTTTGAGTTCAGCTGAAGCTGAGGTACAGTTAGGCTAGAAAAGCCTGGAAGTTGCCCCTAGTGAAGCCATACCTCCTCTAGTCTCCTGGCTGGGATCTACAGCAAATAGAGCCTGATGTTTCTTGAGTCCAGCCATCTATGTTCCTGGGCTAGCCAGCCATGAACCACTTCTCTGCACATGCCCTGTCCAGAGGATTGGGTTGCAGAAGACTTGTCAACACAGAGAGTCTGGTCTACAGCTTAGCTCATGATTGGAGGATCCTGTCCCATCAGCAATCTTCTGTACCACACAGGGAAGCATTAAAAGTATTTGAGAACCACACTAAAATTAGAAACTTCTGTCTGTGAAAAATACCACTGAAAAATGGCAAGACCAAGCATATAACAAAAGATTTGCATGTAGATATAACTGACTCCTGTAAGTCAGTAAGAACCAAACAATCAAAAAATGGGCAAGCATGCAATTCACTAAAGGGAAAACCTGAATGGTCAATAATATATAAAGGAAATGAAATGAAAACTTCAGTGAAATATTGTTTCAGGCCAGTCAGATTAGTAAAACCTAAGAAGTCTGGCAATACCAAGTATTGGCGAAGATGATGACAAAGAGAACTCTTACACGCTGAAGGCAGAGGTCTAAATCGGCATGTGTGGAGAGCCATTTGGAGTTGAAGATGATACAACCATGCATACAACCATGAAAACAAAAAAATCATTCCACGTATTGAAGCAGAAGGGGTTTAATTCACAGAATAGGTTATCTGGGAATTGAAAGAGTTAAGTCAAAGAGTAGTCAGCGAGGCAACCAGGAATGAGCAACTTCGGGAAACCGCTGGCACCCCTAGTCTAAGACAAAAGGGTAGCCCCACCAGGAGTTAACTGGAGTTGCCGAGAGAAGGCTAGAACTGGGGTGGGTGCTAGACGTGCAGAATGAGGCCATCTGAGACTGGGAGACAGGGAGCCAAGCACTCTGGCTTTTCTCTCCCCTCTCCCACCAGTGCCTAAACCCAGAAACAAGCCGAGTAGATACAGGGGCCTGGAAAATGAAACCCATGTGGGTCTGGTCCCGAGATACAGAGCAGAGCAGGACAAAGTCAAGGAGTTGATCTGCAAAAGAAACAAACACAACCCTGCCCAAGAAAATGGAGACATATATACTAGAACTTACAGCCTCATTGTTCTTAAAAGCAAAACATGAGAAACAAGTGTCTATCAACAGAAGAGATCAATGAATTGTGGTAGAGTCATACAGTGAAATACCCTAGAGCAGTGAAAGCAAAGTGAACTATAGCTACATTTATCAACATGGAGAACTCTCACAAAGCAGAGCCAGACAAATAAATTTCAAAATGTATAGTGTAATACCCTTTATATGCAATATGATGATGACAGATAGCTAGATAGATTGTAAAAGCTGAAAAAGAATAAAGAAATCAATCTTTATTGTAAGGGCAAAAGGGGGATGTAATCAGGGAGAGAGACATTGAGGGCTTCAAATGTAATAATAATGAAGTTGAATGATGGATACATGAGGTCACTGTATAGTTATTGATAATGTTGCATTTAAAATATTTCACAATACATTAAATTTTAATTTTACAAAGGAGCTTAGAGGAGTATGAGTGATGCAGGCCTGGCTACTTTAAATGGTAGGAAGAGACTCTTATCTTTGTTTTGGAGGCAGGACTTGATGCAATTGCCAAGTGCATACTGGCCCAAGATATCCCCTTTCCAACTCTCTCTCCCTCTTGGACCGAACATGGTTAGGCAATTAACCCCTGCCCCCATCACCTCTAGGCGAGCAGTGGCATTCTACCACAGTGGCATTCTCCTCACAGTCCTGTAGATCGTGTGGGTGGGCTCTACACCCCAGGCGAGTCTGAGTGTAAATGAGACCTCAAACAGGCACGTTTCAGAGCTCCTCAAGGGGTCCCTTTGAAGCACTCTCCATTGAGCATATGTTAGGTGGCAGCATTCTAAAAGCATGCAACAGCTTCCAAAAATCACCCTCCCAAATCTCCCTTCATCACTCTAAGCCCTTTTCATTTTCTTTCTTTGGCTGAAGGATCCAAGCAGAGTGACACTTCATGGATGTCTGACCTGTGCAGTCACACAGGGCACGTAGAAGGGCCCTATGCTTGGTTCAAAGCTCTGCTGTTACTATCTGGAATTTCTAATAGCTTTTTAACAAGAGGCCCTGCGCTTTCATTTTGCACTGGGCCCTACAAATTGTGTAGCTTATCCTGAACCTACAAGTTGTGGGACATGTTCTTAGAGCCACTTCCTTGTAAATATGTATATCAGATATAGAATTCTGGAAACTACCTTATTGTCTTTAGTCAAAACTGAGGCAGGAAGAGTTCCATTCTAAGATCCTGTTATGTGTATTTACTTGCATATAATATCTCATGAATGGAGGTAAAGAACTATAAACCTATTAAGTTCAACACTATTAATATGTCCTCACGTCCTAGCACAGGATCTGACTCATAATAGGTGCTCAATACTTACTGGATGAACAAACATTTATAGAATCATTAAATCTCTGCTTGTCCTAGAATTGTTTTCTATTCACACTGCTTACATGAATATCATATACCAGATTTTATACAGAGAATATATTCTTGAAGAACTTGCATAACACAACACAAATTTTTCCACAGTCAAGTATGAAGTAGGGAGATGCTTCCTTGAAATCTGTAACTATTGTATATGCGTACTTTAATGCAGCTTTTTATTTTTCTCAAGATCATCACTGTTGGATGGATGGCTCACTGTAAAATGTACTGTGGAAGTTGTGTGGCCTTCTTTGTGACATTAAAATAACATCTCAAGTTCTTCAAAATTTCCTAATTCTCAGGCCCACTATGTCACCCACACTTAATGAGTGCTCAGGTGAGACTGCTTTAGAATATAAAACTATTTCAAATTATAGTAAATGTTAAAACAAGTAGAAAGGCATCACCACAGGTGCTTGCAGGAGCTGTGCTCCAGGGACACTGCAGGCTGATGCATGCAACCCTGAAAAAGGGCTGCAGGAATTTCTCTTTACCGGCCAAAGTGACATGTGGCAATAGCATAAACCAGTTTGCAGCTTCTTTGGCTTGATAACCTTGAAATGAATTTTCAAAAATGGTGGGTATTTATATTCATTCAAATTCTACACATAATTTTAAAATAAAATTTAGAAATTACTCATAAACTTTATATTTTACATTTGCATAAATATATACAAATGCAACCATCCTATATTATCACAGATTAACTAGTTTTTAATGTATCTATAAACACATTGCTTTAACCAAGCCCAATAACTAGTGGTTGGCAAATAAGAAAAGAAGCAACAAATGCTATGCACTCCAGAAAACATAAAGGGGTACTGGCAGCACAACCAAACACAAAGGGTACTTATTTAAATCCACTTGGTCCATACGGCAAGTGATGGAAGAAGATAAATAGCTGACTAATACCTAATATTTAAATTCTAGACAAAATATTTCAGTGCAAATCAGGAAGTTCTTTATTTACTCTGATCCAAGTCAAAGGTAGCTGGATAATTAGTTTTCTTTAAACAACATTCAGCTTTGCTGACATCTCATTTTCCAAAAGCAGCTGCTAGCCAAATATAGTATTGTTTATTCACTCCCTGGAAGGCTGTTTTTAAAAAGCACTTCTGCTAAAAATGTTGCATCACATAATTGGAGATAACAGGAAAAGTAGGAGTTGCTGTTTGTATTTAAATAAACATCTGCTCAAAAGTCCAGTTTTCTGTTTGTGAATAATCCTTTTATTTTATGCCATTAGGCACACTGAATTATTGTTTATTCCTTGCTTTTTGCACATGCTAGGAAATATTCCAAACATGGTAATGCATGAGATATTTCTCCTGAAAAAAAGATAGAAGAGATGAAGTTGAGCTCTTTGCCTTTTTCCTTTACTGTACATACGTTAGATGTTTCTGTGCCAGTGACTTTATGAATATGCAATATTAACTATCACAATACATCTTATCTGGTACATGCTTTTAATTAAACTGAAGTTGGATAAAGTTAGCTTTTTGTTGCTATGTTTGGACTATGGCTATTTAAAAATACCTATGGTATCTGAGTTAAATCTCCAATTATCCTCCAAAGAAAGGTAGAGAATGAAAATTATTGTTGCTTTTACAGAGAACACACCCAGTACTTAGCATTGCAACATGCTTGGTCTATAGTTATTTGCATTGTAGACTGTGAATGCTTTTACACATCTAATTTCACTGAAAACCCATTCTATGCAACTTTCTCTTCCATTTTCTCCTCACTGTTCATTTGAATTCTCTTTTGCCTGGATATTTTATCCTCAGAATACACAATTTCTTCCTTGACCTCATGATGCCAATCTAAAACAGAGTAGAGATCTTTTTAAACTGGAGATCAGAAAACCCAGGTTCTATTTTGCACTCTGTTGCTGAGATCTGAAGGCTCCTCACTGGGAAAATAAAAACTGCATTGAATGATGTTCAACATCCAATTCAATTTTAAAATTTTGATTTCACTAAGTAGGAAATGAGATTTATTGCTAAAAGCAGGTGGGTTACATAGTGAATGCCAAAATTTGGCGCAATGGAGGCGAGGTGTTTGCTCTTGGGGGTTATCCTAGCTGCCATGACCTTCATTAGCATGGGTAATTAAGAGTTCCCAAACATTGCATTTGTCATCTAGTTTATGGGGTTTCAGACCAATGTTGAATGGTCAAAAATTTAGCATTTTGTGCTCATCTGGGAAATTGCAATCTTTTTATGTTCTGAGCCATTTTCTATTACTGCTTGTGCATGAGAAGTATTTTAAACAAGAAGCCAAAGCACATTTCTAAAACTATTCAGATTCTAGCAAGAAGATTTAAGATGGAGCAAATGCTCTGCTTCCCATTTGGATCCTAGAAGCAGTGAACATACTTCATGAAGAATACATTTATATTTTCTTGCACATAAATACATTTGTCATGATACCAAAACCATTGAGACAAATGGTTATGTTCAGTTGGGAAATGTATCTTTTCTCTCTGCATTAGAAAGAATGTGTTATGGTGTACTTATTCTTGTGGTTTTATAGTTCAGAGCATTTTTAGAGTATAGGAAGCTTCTGTCTATTGAAATAGCATGTGGCCCTTAATTACTATAAAGCTCTTTACAAATATAAAGAACTACTAATACTCATTAGCAAATAAATTCTCCAAATACATTCTGCTTTTGTAATTGCATTATTTCCTCAACAGAGAAGTATAGCATGGTTTTGAAATCATAATAAGGAATGAATGCCTGTAGAAAACTGTATTTTACAGATTTCTATTCTTGACTGGTAAAGAGTAGGTACCATTTATAAACATTCCTCAGAAGTTTGTATTAAATAGGTCCTTTGAAAGATCAGTACGCATAAAATAAACTTATATCAGTACCATCATACACAACCAATACTAGAAGCTGCACTTAAAAACAGTAACTAGGCCAGGCACGGTGGCTCATGCCTGTAATCCTGCAGTTTGGGAGGCCGAGGCGGATGGATCACAAGGTCAGCAGTTCGAGACCAGCCTGACCAACATGGTGAAACTCCGTCTGTACTAAAAATACAAAAAAATTAGCTGGGCGTGGTGGCGGGCGCCTGTAATCCTAGCGACTTGAGAGGCTGAGGCAGAAGAATCGCTTGAAACCAGAAGGTGGAGGTTGCAGTGAGCCGAGATTGCGCCACTGCACTCTAGCCTGGGCAATAAGAGCAAAACTCCGTCTCAAAAACAAAACGAACAAAAACAGTATGAGCAATATACAAAAAGCTTTTAAAGAAGGAATTTGAGATGTTTAATTATGAAATGATTTATAACTACAAGAGTGCTTAAATTGAGGGTTTTAAAAAAATTATTTACCCAATTGCTGTCTTAGTATTGACAGCTGTATTTGTTGGGACTCTACTCGTTAACTATTAGTTACAATTAGTTGAGGTTTAAATGACAGAAATCCAACTGAAAGTAGGTTCAGACAACACACACACACACACACACACACACATGCACACCCTCCTGTACCTAGGAGGAATACCAGGCAGCTCACAAATAGTAAGGCAGTATTGCAGGAACCAGGGCCTCAGGACCAGACTAAGGACATCATGCTACTAGGAATCTTTCTCGTCTCAGCTAGCTCCAGAATAGGGATGTTTCTCAGGCTCTCCAGTTATGTCATCCTAATTTAGCAAGGTCGGCAGAACCTCATTCCTGTTTTGTAGAGGGGGGTCTCGCTATGTTGCCCAGGCTGTTCTTGGAACTCCTAGGCTCAAATGATCCTCCTGCCTTGGCTTCCCAGTGTGCTAGGATTACAGGAGTGAGCCACCATGCCTGGTCTCCTGAACTTCATTCTCAACATTTCTAGAGCAAAAAGGGCCCTGGGTCTTGTGAGGTCATTTGCCTATGCCTTGCTCCAATTTACTGCTGCTGGGTTATGGCATATTGTGATGGATTCAACCTGGGTCACCCTTGTGAACAAGGAGTGGAGAGCCGGCATTTAAAGCCCCATGAGGACCACAAACAGAGTTCCACAACTAAAAGGGGACGTTGCTACCTAAATGAGATAGGAAAACCAGCTGGACTGAAAACTGCATCTTACTTTGATGACCTTGGTCTTTTCAACCTTCAGGCAGGTTTCTGATGATTTGTCTGGAGATTCAGCACTAATGAGAGGTCTGTAGGTCTGTGCTATTGGTTTTGGTGCTTCTGGACCTGTCTGGATTGCCTTTTTTTTTGCGGGGGGGGGGGGGGGGGGACAGTCTTGTTCTGTCACCCAGGCTGGAGTGCAGTGGCATGATCTTGGCTCACTGCAACCCCCACTTGCTGGCTTCAAGTGATTCTCCTGCCTCAACCTCCCGAGTGGCTGGGGCTCCAGGTACCTGCCACCACACCCAGATAATTTTTGTATTTTTAGGAAAGACAGGGTTTCACAATGTTGGTCGGGCTGGTCTCGAACTCCTGACTTCAGGTGATTCACCAGCCTGGGCCTCCAGCAGTGCTGGGATTACAGGCATGAGCCACTGCACCTGGCCTGCATTGACTTTAGCATTTGCTTGTTTCTTTCTTCTTAAGTCTTGGAAACTAAATACACATTCTCTTTAGGGATTTACCTTGGGAACCAATATGATGCAAAGAAAGACCAGTCTCAACTCAGAAAGCTCTGAAATCCCATGGTCTGGCACTTACTAGCCTTGTGACCTTCCACAAGTTACTAAATCTCTAAGAGTCTTAGTTTCATCCTCTGTAAAATGAAGGTGCCCACTCCCTGATATGGTTGAAAGAAAAAAACAAAATGTATATAAAACATAGTGGCAGCTCCTAATGGATGAGCTATAATTAGTAGCTATTACTGAAGGTGAAGTGTCTCTACCTTTGGACATTAAGCACTGGAATTGGATCTAAGGCTCAAGATATTAGACAAAGACAGTAAGAATGAAAAAGGCATGGCCCCTTCCGTCACTGGACTTACGCTTTAGTAAGGGAGAAAATGAATGTGCCTATGTGTAATGAAAGGAAAAAACTGTTATAAAAGGTAATATAAGGAAAAAGGGCTGAGAGTTCAAAGGAAAAAGATATTATCACATGCCAAGCACTTTACCTGTACTCTCAATTTAAGGGATTTAAGTGCCAATTACTGTTGCAAAGCAACAGCTGTAACTGCCCAATTGCAATGCATTGAAAAAAGCTGAATGCAGGACATTTAAGACATCCTATATATGCAGGATGCTCAGCAACCCTATCTCCATCCCTCATGTCAAACCTACAAAGTATGTACTCATTCCCATTGCACAATAGAAGAGAGAGATGCTGACTGACTTGTTCAACTACAGACAGAAATGGTAGAACTGGGAACCGCTCTTATCTAACTCTGAAGCCTGGAATCTTCACATTATACTACATACTTCTCAGGGATGACAATGAAAGATTTAGGTTCCGATTCCAGTTCAGCCTCTAAATGTAGCCTGACCTTTGATTTCTCCTTCTGTACCTCTGTGCTTTTGTCTACAAACCTGGCAAGCTGACCAAATAGCTGAGCTTCAGTTTAGCTCTCTGTAATTCTGGGAACTGCCTATGTAGTGATTTTTCAAAGTGTGGTCCCTTAACCAGGTCAGCATCATTACCTGGGAACTTGCTAGGGAAGTATATTCTTAGGTCACAACAGACCCACTGAATCGAAAAACAGAATGGGTTCAGCAATCTGTTTCAACAAGTTCTTCAGGAGATCTTCATCCAAGTGTGAAAACCAGCATTCTAAAATGCAGCTATTGATTCTCAAATGTTGCTATTGCTTCTAAAATGCTATTGTTTGTGATTCCTTAGTCCATGACTCTCAGGTACACTTTAATTTTGTTTTAAAGAGATGAGGTCTTGCCATGTTGCCCTGGCTGGTCTCAAACTCCTGGGTTCAAGTGATTCTCCCACTATGCTGGGATTACAGGCATGAGCTACTGTGCCCAAGCCCAGGTACATTTCTTTTGAAGATTTTAAGGCATCTTAGACATATACAATTTATACTATGGCACAGAGATGATAATGTGTACTGTTGCTTCCAAATCCATTAAATTTCATCCCCTACCCCTAACAAACTAGTCACAATCCATGCCACTACCATTTTCCTTCCCACCTTTTCCTTCTCCTGGGCCCTAGCTTTTAGTCTGAAATACCTCTCCCTCTTCAGTCTTCTCAGCTTTAATTTACCCCTCTATCTTTTCAGTCCCCATTAGTCATGCTTCACTCTAGCCATCTTGTCCCAAACCCATTTAAACAATGCCCTCTATTCTCTTCACTCCAAATCCCACACGTCTTTGTCCACAATGCAAAATGAGTCTATGGTCCTGTGAAAACTCACTGACTCGTTTGAATATGGAAATTATTTAAACATGAATGAAACTGAAGTTGACATATGAACTAGTTTGCCAAAGGAACTAATGTTTTTTTTTTTTTTAAAAAAAGTTCTACCTGAGTTTTCAAGTCTCCTCAAGTGCTTTAAAATATTTTGCTAAAATTAAAAACTATTTTACCCTGTTAATCTAAGTCCCCAAAAGACCCTTTATTGGGCCATTTTATTAAACTCTCAAATACCATTTTTTCAAAAACTTTTACTTTATATAGGCCATGCCCAAATAAATTAGTAAAGATTTCACTGCTGTGCTCACATATATGAATCAGCCTATGCTGGTATATGTATGAAATATGCAGCTTTCTCCCCTCCACTAAAGAGTGCAAACTCAAAGAGAAATAGAGTAACTTTAAAGATATTGCATGATGTCATTAAGTTTTAAGACAACTAAAATCAGATATAGGCCCCAAATGGTCAAACTCACCACTACTGATGACAATGGAATTCATCTAAATCAGCTTGGGGAGCTTTTGAAAAAATGCATTATTGGGATACATTTCCCAATTTTCAAAATCTGAATTCAGGGTAGTGCCAGAGTTAGCTTCTGGGCGTTTCTAGCACATAACAGACTTAAGGGTCACTGGCCTAGAGACAAGCTCCATTTTAAAATTAGTCAGAAGTACCATAGCACAAACTAATTTAAAAATACATTTGAGATGAGGACACAATTCAGTAGCTTCTCACCTAGTCACTGAAGTTGGTTGACACAGGATCAAAAGTAGGTCACTCATTATAGCAAGAGATGACAGTGTCCTACCATCTGTCTCATTTCCCTGGTCTACCAAGTCAGTTCTAATTTGATGTACTGTCAACTTTTCAGACACTTGGACTCCGTGGAACAAGAGCGGTGAGGTTGCATGCTGTTTCTACATTATCTACAAGGCCCCAAACGTTTGTATCACCCATGTATCTATATACTACTGAAAAAATAAATAAGTAAATAATTATATAGGATACACTGCTAGTTTCTGTTCTACACTGGGGTAGGAAAGGGATTGGTGATTAATGCTGGTTGTAAATCACTAAAGGGTTGCAAGCCACAATTTGCAAAACAGATCTAGTTCAACGCCTCACTTCATAGATAAGGAAACACAGACCTATAGATACGCCATTATACCATCTCCAATCTTTAGTGTTACCTTTCATTTACCCAATTCCTGCCATGCAATCCTAAACAACCCTCCACAATATAACCCTAAATGACTTCCATTAATAGGCTCTACATTCTCTTACAACAAACTGGTTTCCACCAAAGACTACAGAACAGGACAACCAAACCACCAATCATAAAAGGTCCTGCTGCTGAAGAACGTGACACACACTTTCTTCTAGAGTGCAACATTTCCAAGACAAGATGAATTAGATAGATCCCTCATTACATATCCAATCAAGTGTAAAAACCAGTAATCCAGGAATGCACATTCTAGCCCGTTAACCAGGAGGAAAAATAGAGGAGATATGGTTGGAAAAAGGATAGAAGTACGCTAAAAAAGTAATAAAACTATTGTACACTTCTCTTGATTGCAGCAAATAATTCAAATTAGGCTGCTTACAAGAATCACAATGAGCAGCATTATTAGTTAAACAATTTAATTCCCAAAGCTAGTAATTTTAGCTAAATATACATTAGAGCCTTTTTAGATGGTTACTAATAAACACTATGTCAAAATGTGTAGTTTTAAACTCAGACTTGAAAGCCAAGATAAGCAACTCCTTCAGTTATTACTCTGACCAAGGCATAAGAATTCACTTAGACAAAAAGCTTTCAAAACATATCTAAAAATAGGATAGTTCATAAATTTTCAAAACTGTTCTTCCCTGTTGCGGACAGCCCTTGATCTTTGTAAGACTTTTGTAAGCAAATTTTGGCATGCTCTCATGTTAGCTTTTTAAGTTACTGAAAACTCCTATAAATTTAGCATCATTTCTCAAATCTGTAGTTTTCTCATTCCGAATGCTTAGACATTTAGGTCAAAAATTAAAATACCAGTAGAAAAATATTCATCTTTAGCCAGGTTGTATAGTTACAACATGGCAAGAAACTGATGAGAACATTTAAACATTCAGAGCATAAAAATACTTCAAAGCATTATGAAACTTGAACTTAGCACTTTCCTAAATTTTAGTAGTTCCAACTACAGGAAACTAAAAACTGCCATAAGGACTGAGATGATTTAAGCCAACTCAAATTTTTCCCGATTCCTGACATCAATATTACAGTTTTATTACAGTAACAAAGAGTTGTTACAGTGAGACCTACACACATATACAGAATTATATTTAAATTCATATAGAATATTTACATTTTTAAGTTATATTTTGAAATTAGAAGATGAAGTACAGCTTAAGTTTGATAACAAAGAAATATATATAAGACAAAAATAGACAAGAGTTAACAATAAAAACACAACTATCTGTTGTTATAACATGTGGAAACTTTTTGTCAGAAAGCTACATCTTCTTAATCTGATTGTCCACATCATTAAAATATGGATGATTCAGTGCCATTTTGCCAGAAATTCGTTTGGCTGGATCATAGATTAACATTTTCTGGGAGAAAAAAGAAAAAGAGATATTTATTTAGGAAATAAATCATTTTTTACAAAATCTCCATAAAACCTCAACTTTTCTAGCAATAAACCAAAACTAATACTTTCAGTGAATATCTATTAAATGAGCATTTCCACTAGTTTAACACATAAATGTCTCTTCCCCTACATTTCACCCTTGAGGTCTAGAATAACCTACTCTGTAAATCACAGATATTCTCAATAACCTCTTTTTGTTATCAATTATGGTAAGACTCAAGCATTCAGAAATAGCTTTAAAACTAAGACATAAATATAGGAAACATGTCTAGTTAATTATATTTACGTTGAGAATTAAATGGCCACCTGAGTTATTTACATTCTTTAAATGGCAATTAATTATGGCAGTTTCTGATGTAGCTTCCAACAAGTTCCAAATAAAACCCTTCACAGCACAATGTGTTATAAAAATAGCTAAAATTGAGTCACTAAAAGAATTACAGTCAGACAACTTAGTATAAGTTAGTTTATGCACCAGAAAAAGCTAAATAAAGTTTAGGATTGTAAATCTGATCTTTAAGAAACACTAATCTTAAAAAAATAAAATAAAATCAAGAAGCAGACTAGAGATTTTACTAACTAGTTACCATCTGAACTCTCATGTAACCAGCACCATACAAACTGCTTTGGATAAATCATGGTACTCAATTCCCACAGCTAAAAGTAGGTATTAGTGCCATTTTACAAATGAGGACATTGAGGCTCAAAGGGAAGTAACTTGCCCAAGTTCACAGAGCTAAGGAATAAAGCTCAAATTTGAAACCAAGTTTAATTTACAATAATGGTTCTCAACTAGGATAGACTTTGCCCATCAGGAGACATTTGGCAATATCTGGAGACACTTTTGGTTGTCCTAACTGTGAAGAGTATACTACTGGCATCTAGAGAGTCGAAGACAGTGATGCCATGCCACTAAACAAGCTATGATGCACAGAACAATGCCAGCAACAAAGATTTATCCACTCCAAGATATGTCAATTGTGGCTAGACTAAGGAATCTGATTTATAGTATTTGATTTGGGGGAAATCTAAGCTTAATTTTGTGGCATAAGGAGTTTTTACACTCTGAAAGTAACCCGAAGACCAATGAGAAAACATATACAATGGTATAGCAATAGATCCTTCTGATGGAGAAGCTAGGTACAAAGTGCGAATAAAGCTTATTCCGAAGATGGCTTTAATAATTTAAAATATCAACCAATAAGAAAAACGCTTACATCTAGCATAAACTAAGAGGGCTTAGTAATGACAAAAACGCTAGAAAAGAGAGCCACTACAATTCAGGAACTTGAAAAAAAAAAGTGTATTAATCCTGGTCTCTCCCTCAAAATGTCCATAGCTACTAAAATTTAGGAAAGTGCTAAGTTCAAGTTTCATAATGCTTTGAAGTATTTTTATGCTCTGAATGTTTAAATGTTCTCATCAGTTTCTTGCCATGTTGTAACAGATAAAAAACAAAAACTAATGCGAAATCTTCCTCTCAAAGCCACTAGTGCCTCTTGATATCTAAAATGAAGCTAGCATAATACAATGTACATAACAGACACCTAGTTAAAAAATGTGAGCATTCTTCCTATTTTCTAGGTAAAAGAAAGAACTGAATATATTCTGAATCATCAATAATTTGGAATTCAGTATAAAGGGCACTCCTTACCGAGAGTAAATCCAAGCCATTTTCATCCAAGTTTTTGACATGGGATGCTAGGCTTCCTGGTTTCCATTTGGGAAATGTATTCTTATAGTCCTGTAAAGATTCCACTTCTGGCCAGACTTCATTATTGGGAGTGCCCAAAGCTCTAAAAAACAGGAAAACAAAAATTTCTTAAACCATAAATGTAATCTCATTGTTACATATGTTACCTTTATTATCTCAGTTTTTAATAGCTACCTGAAAATCCTGAAGAGTTGATCAATTTCTGAATCCCCATGGAAAAGTGGTTTTTTAGTTGCTAGTTCAGCAAATATGGTGCCTATACTCCAAATGTCAACTGGAGTTGAGTAACGAGCTGACCCCAGCAATACTTCTGGAGATCTGTACCAGAGTGTTACTACCTATTAAAAAGCAAATTTTTACAATGAATAAATGTGGTGCATAAAATAAGCTAAACTTGAACATCTATATTTTTATTAGGACTATCCTTTAAAGGTTGTATGACTGCCACCAATAATATTAAGTTAATTAAAGGTACACAAAATTGAAGATAAATATTTCATTTCTAAGTTTTATTCATTAGAAGACAAAACAGATAAAAGCATAATAAATCTTTTTTTGCTTTTCAAATCACTAAAGATCAAGACAGTTATACAGCCTTACCTTCCCCCTCACTGAAAAACCGAACCCATTGATAATAGATTTGGGGTGATACTGAACAAAGTGCAGGTACTTTTCACTTGCTAAGATGGTACATAACAGTACCATTATAACATGAATAAGAAACATGAGAAAAAAATAAAGGGCATCCAAATTGCAAAGGAAGAAGTCAAATTGTCCCTGTGTGCAGAGATGATCTTAAAAACTCTTAGAACTGATTAACAAAGTTGCAGTATACAAAATCAAAATCAGCATACAAAAATTAATAGTTTCTATACACCAATAAAAAACTGGCTGAAAAATAAATCAAGAAAGCAATCTAATGTATACTAGCTGCAAAAAAACCTAGGAATAAATTTAACCAAGGAGATGTATAATATCTACACCAAAAACTATAAAACATTGAAGAAAAAAATTTAGGAAGATACAAAAAAAGAAAAGACATCCCATGTTCATGAACTGCAAGAATATAAAAATGACCATATTACCACCCAATACAATCTACAAATTCAGTGCAATCTCCATCAAAATACCAAGGACATTCTTCACAAAAATAAAAAGTAATCCTAAAATTCATATAGAACTAAAAAAAGACCCAAAATAGCTAAACTAATCTTGAGCAAAAAGAACAAAGCTGAAAGCATCATACCACTTGACTTCAAAAATGTATTACAAAGCTATAGTAACCAAAATAGCATGATATAGCATAAAAAAAGATGCATAGACCAATAGAACAAAATAGAGAATCCAGAAATAAATCCATGTATTTACAGTCAACTCATTTTTGAGAAAGATGACAAGAACATTCACTAGGGAGAAGCCAATCTCTTCAATAAATGGTGCTGGGAAAACTGGATAATCCATATGCAGAACAATGAAACTAAACCCCTATATCTAACCATACACAAAAATCAACTCAAAATAGATTTAAAAAGACCTTAAACTATGAAACTACTAGAAGAAAACAGGGCCAACACTGTTATCGATATTAATCTGGACAAAAATCATATGGGTAAGACCTCAAAAGCTCAAGTAACAATATCAAAAATAGACAAATGAGGCGGCCAGGTGCAGCAGCTCATGCCTATAATCCCAACACTTTGAGAGGCCAAAGTGGGAGGACTGCATGAGTCTAGGAGTTCGAGAACAGCCTGGGAAATATGCTGACAGCCCCATCTCTACAAAAATTTAAAAAATTAGCCTAGCATGGTGTTGGACGCCTGTGTATGGGCCCAGTTACTCAGGAGGCTGACATGGGAGGATCACTGGAGGAGCCCAGGAGGTTGAGGTTGCAGTGAGCCCTGTTCACACCACTGCATTCCAGCATAGGCATTCCACCCTGTCTCAGCAACAACAAATAGACAAACAGGATTATATTGAACTAAAAAGCTTCTGCATAGCAAAAGAAACAAATAACAGAATAACAGAATGAAGCAGCTATCTGCAGAATGGGAGAAATTATTTGCAAATCACTCATCCAGCAAAGAATTAATATCCAGAATAAAAAAATAATAGTAAGAATCCAATTTTAGGCCAGGCGCGGTGGCTCAAGCCTGTAATCCCAGCACTTTGGGAGGCCGAGACGGGTGGATCACGAGGTCAGGAGATCGAGACCATCCTGGCCTACACGGTGAAACCCCGTCTCTATTAAAAAATACAAAAAACTAGCCGGGCGAGATGGCGGGCGCCTGTAGTCCCAGCTACTCGGGAGGCTGAGGCAGGAGAATGGCGTAAACCCGGGAGGCAGAGCTTGCAGTGAGCCGAGATCGCGCCACTGCACTCCAGCCTGGGCGACAGAGCGAGACTCCGTCTCAAAAAAAAAATAAAAATAAAAAAATAAAAAAAATAAAAAAAAAAAAAAGAATCCAATTTTAAAAATGGTCAAATGATCTGAATAAAACTTTCTCAAAAGACATACAAATGTCCAGCAAGTATATGAAAAAGTGCTCAACATCACTATTCATCAGGGAAATGCAAATCAAAACCACAATGAACTATCACACCCCAGTTAGAGTAATTATCATCAAAAGACAAAAAGTACTGACAAGAATGCAGAGAAAGGGCAACTTTTATGCACTGTTGGTGGGAATTTAAATCAGTAGAATCAATGTGAAAAACTGTTTAGAGGATCCTCAAAACTCTACAAATTAGAACTACCATATAATTTAGCAATCCCACTGCTGGGGGTGTATGTCCAAAATAAATAAAATCAATTATGTCAAAGAGATAGCTGCACTCCCATGTTTATTGAAGCACTCTTCACAATAGCCAAGATACGGAATCAACCTATGTTTCCATCAACAGATAAAGAAGATGTGTATACACACACCCATACACACATAGAAAATGTAGTGTACACACACATATGTGAGGGTGTACACAATGGAATACTGGAATACTACTTAGCCACAAAAAAAGAATGAAATCCTGTCGTTTATGGCAACAAGGATGAGCTGTGAAATAAGCCAGGCACAGAAGGATAAATACTACATGTTTTCACTCATACATGAAAACATAAAAAGTTGATCTAATGGCCATAGAGTAGAATAGTGGTTATTCAGGGCTTAGAAAAGGAAAATAGAGATAAGATATAGTTTATGGATACAACTACAGCTCAAAAAGAAAAATAAGCTCTAGTGTTCTATAGCACTGTAAGCTGACTAGTTACCAATAATTTACTGTAAATTTTCAAATAGCCAGAACAAAGGATTTTGAATGTTCCCAACAAAAAGAAACAATAAATGCTTGGGGCAATGAATATGCTAACTACCCCAATTTAACTAACACACATTGCATACATGTATCCAAATACTACACTGTACCCCATAAATATGTATAATGTGTCAATAAAAAATGATTTTTAAATTATTTAAAAAACATGAATAAGTCAAATAACAGCTTATTAGTGATATAGAACTAACCAACCATTTTAGTATATTTATCATATGGTAAAAATATTGCCTCTTAGAACAAAGGTAATGAGATCAATATCATTTGTTTAAGACAAAGAAAACAAAATAATCTTAGTTTATTTATATAGCCATGTAAAAAAATGATAAAAAGGGCGGGGTGCGGGTCGCTCATGCCTGTAATCCCAGCACTTTGGGAGACCGAGGCGGGCGAAACACGAGGTCAGGAGAGAGAGACCATCCTGGCTAACACGGTGAAACCCCATCTCTACTAAAAAAAAAAAAAAGTACAAAAAATTAGCAAATTAGCCAGGCTTGGTGGCGGGCGCCTGTAGTCCCAGCTACTCAGGAGGCTGAGGCAGGAGAATGGCATGAACCCAGGAGGCGGCGCTTGCAGTGAGCAGAGATCGCGCCACGCCACTCCAGCCCAGGCGACAGAGCGAGACTCCGTCTTAAAAAAAAAAAAAAAAAAAAGATAAAAAGAGCTAACAACCAGCCAAGACAACTAATCAGATGAGCACTGTTATTAGTTTTGATCTGGAGACAGTCTTTGGGTCAAGGGTAGACAACTCCACAGAAGATAGCTTTTCATTAATCCTTTACTATATGTTACAATGTTCCCTTTCCTTCAGAAACACTAAATTCCAAGTCAGCAATATAACACAGATTAAACAAATTAATTCCTAAATGTATCAGAAATAATATACCTTAAGGAACAAACCCTGTCTTTGAATCAATCTGACTATAATCAGGAAGGGTTCAGTCAGGAGACAGAAACCAAGGTGGTGACTTGAATGGGGAGAGTTTAATATAAAGAATTAAAGTACAACAAAGGATGGGAATAATGTAAATAAAGTAAAAAATAATGAGAACGTAAAAACTGTAGCTAGGAATATCCCTTCCTCCTGCTGCTGTGTCTCTCTAGTACCCTCTACCTTAACATAGCAGCTGGCAAAGAAAAAATACTTAAAGGCTTCAGTTATATTTTCACATAGCACGCAATGAATTTGGAGCTGAGAGGCAATAAATTGATACTGGCACTGAGTAGATATCTTTTATTATTTCTTGACTTCACAAATACAGAAAATAATCTAGCAATCACACACATTCAAAAGCCATCAAAAACCACTATTCCACTTACCTCATGTGTATATACTCTAATAGGTATTCCGAAAGCTCTGGCAAGGCCAAAATCAGCCAGTTTAATTGTTCCTTTGTCATCAATCAAGAGATTTTGAGGTTTTAAGTCTCTGTGAAGAACTCTTCTAGAGTGACAAAACACAATCCCCTGTAGGATTTGGTATAAATAACTCTGGAAAAAGCAAATAAAAGTTAGAAACTTAAGCAAAGTACATGATTTTCTAAATAATCTGTTTCAAAGACAAAAAAATTAGGTTCCAGAGAAATAATTTAATTACTGGAGCTTTCAGGCCATTTTAGGCTAATAAGCATTTGTGGGTGGGAAGCCGTTTACATACAACATCACATTTGTATACCTAAGAAAATGATCTTCACCTTATAGACATATCTATAATTATGTCAACGCATTTAGTCTTTAAACATTTTTGGTCCCCGATCCTTAAATTACAAGTCGGTTTTCTACATAGAAGCCTCTTGAATTTTCTTCCATATACCTCTACCAACTCTATTTTCTATCTTCAATACAGTTGGCCTTTTCTATCTTTCATTTTTACATATTCATTTCCTTTTTGAAAAAATTAGATTCTAAAAGTGATGGCAAAGATACTATGATTATATATTGAAATGGATAAAATTATCATAAAATGCTGCTTAGTTCAGAGAAAAGTGCTTTACGAGACATTTGTTGCCAAAGACAATGTCATTGACATTTGAAGTAACATGGATACTACAAGAACAAAGTACACAGAAAATGACTTACAGTTTGAAATTGGGAAATAATACAGATGCTCCATCTTAGAGGGACAAGTGGCGTTCAAAAACAAAACAAAACGGATGCTCCATCTGGATAAACTTATTCTAAGTTGAAAAGACTTTGTCGAAATGCATTGAATACACCTAACCTACCAAACATAGCTAAGCATAGCCCACCTTAAATGTGCTCGAAACACTTACATTAGCATATAGTTGGAAGTGTTGAATACCTCGTTATTTATTGAATACTGTACTGAAAGTGAAAAAACAGAATGGTTGTATGGGTAAATGAAGTATGGTTTCTAGTGAATGTGCATCATTTCTGCTTCATTGTAAAATTGAAAAATTGTAAGTAAAACCATTGTTGCCTGTACATAAAACCAGTTAGAACAACTGGCTAGTCATTTTTAAGACAAAAAAAGTGTGTGTAGAAGACAGGACTTACTAAAACTACCAGAAAAATACTGACATGTATTATTCTAATACATTCGATCTTTGAGCGAGGAAGACTTAAAAGACATAAAAGCAGAAAGTCCAAAAGTCATGCAAGATTGTTAAAGACAGTATCCTAATGAAAATATAGTAGAGAATAGGAATAGGTGGTTTATAATAGCTAAATATGAAGTGTTAAATTGTCATGAAATATAAAATTAAAACAATCTTAATATGCCTTTTTCACATAGTTAAAAGACTGATAAAACCAAGTTTTGGCAATGATGTACTAAAACAATAAGTGTTATACACCATGAGTACTTTAGAGTAAATTGCTACAAGTTTTTTAGAGGGCAACCGGCACTATCTATCAAAATGTAAATAAACATCTTCAATCCATTATTCCCACTTTAAAAATTTATCCTATAAAGTTGCATACAAAGATAAATATCTATAAGGACATTCAGTGCAGTACTGTTAATAAAAGCAACAATAACCAAGTTGGAAAATAATTTAAATGTTCATCAATATGGAAGTGGTTTAAATAATTATATCAAAAATGTAACTAGACATAGGTAGAGCTACATGTCTTCATAATGTTTTACACAAAAAAGGAAAAATATGTATACTTATACATATGCAAATAAGTCCATTTTGTGTAAAAAAAAGTCTTTATATACATACAAAGTGAACATACAAGTGTAAGATTATGAATAAAACTAACGACAGCACTACCTCTGCAGAGTGGTTTGGTAGAACTGGTGCAAGAATAAGATACTTTTATATACTTCAGTACTTAAAACTGTACAATTTTATAATTTAACTGAAATATAATAAATGTCTACAATAAATTGAGCGAAACATATTCAAAACTGGAATAAAACACCTACAACCACTACTCTGCCCTAGGCTTTCATTACTTTGTTTTACATATATCTGACAGCCAAAGAAAGACCAGACTACCCTAGTTTCCAACAATACTTATCAGTTCTATGTTATCTCAGGCACTACTTTTTACTTACTAGAAACAGTATCTGGTAATAACATGGGTAACTCTAACCTGTATAAACTAACCATGAGGGAGAAAAATGAAATACTTTTTCTTATTCTATTTTCTAACACTTTTTCCAAGCATATTCCCACAAAACCCAGGGACTTCTGTACATAGTCGCTTTATATCCACAGTGCATAAATATTAATAAAATTAGATAAGCTTTTACCTTAACGAGTGAAGAATCCATGTACTGACCAGGAGGGATAGAATCCAAGTATTTCTTCAGATCCATGGAAAGAAACTCAAAGATGAGATATAACCTGGAATCCTGCATAAGCACATCCTGAAGACTGGGAAAAAAAATAGATATCTATGAAAGAAGAATCCAGCAAACATTTCTGACCTCTGTTTCACAAAATAAAACTCCTTCCATAATTTCAGTTGCTATAATAAAAACTGGGGAAGATGTAGTAGCTTCCCTAATGGATGAGATTCAAAACTCAAATTTAAGAAAGGAATCTCAGGGCAACTATTTAAAATTAGGCCTTGTATAGGAGGTGCTTATTTATAAGGAGCCTGTATTCCAAAATAACATATCTAGGTTGGCTACTAATTGCTGAGAGCTTATTTTTTCATCGAAGTGAATTATAAAAGTAAATTTTAAAGTGGTATCTGACCTTAAAAGCTACTTCTAATCTCTAGCCCCAGACAAATACAATTAGATTTTAACTTGGACTGTTAGGAAGACAGCTCTCCAAAAATACCCAATGCAAATACATTAAGGAAAAAAATCTTTTTCATTTGACCTAGCTACCTTTCTTGAGACTCTGACTAAAGGATCTTCAGGAACTAGAGCTCCCCAAGTAGGAGAGAGTTGACAAAGCTCTATGAAAAGGGCTTTACTCCCATGGCCAATTTACCTTGCTTTTCAAGCCCCAAATATTAATCCACATCACCAATCTCCTCTAACTCTGTTCCTGCTTTAACAGCCTGTTCTCTTTTACATATGTGCAGCATTTTCAACTAACAAAAATAGGGTTCTAGTCCACTCAGTAAGGCTAGACCAAGAAATTAAGCAAATGTAAAGGTTTCCAAGTTGAAATTTATATTTGAAATAGCATGCAGAAAATGGCTTACATTCAGATATTATACCATACCTGACTATATTTGGATGACGAAGTTCTTTTAATAGAGAAATTTCCCGAATTGCAGTACTAGGAACCCCTTCCTCTTCACTTTCTAGTCTGATTTTTTTCATGGCTACCACTTGACCTGTAGTTTTGTGTCTACCCTTATACACAACTCCATAGGTACCTGAAACAAAGTAAATAATATGCTGTGTGACACACCCACAAACTAAAAGATCTTCTTTTTTTTTTTTTTTTTTTCTTATGGCAGGGTCTTATTCTCTTGTCCAGGTTGGAATGCAGTGGGGCAATCAAGGCTCACTACAACCTCCACCTCCTGGGTTCAAGGGATCCTCCCACCAAGCCTCCCAAGTAGCTGGGTCTACAGGCACGCGCCACTACACCCGGCTAATTTTTGTCTTTTTGGTAGAGATGGGGTTTCACCATGTTGCCTAGGCTGGTCTGGAACTCGTGAGCTATCTACCTGCCTCGCCGTCCCAAAGTGCTGAGATTACAGGAGTAAGCCACAGTACCTGGTCAAACTGAAAGATTTTAAGATTATTGAATCTCATAAGGGTCACATGATAGAAATGTCTGGTGTGGCCATATGGGAAGTATCTTACTCATACCCTTATTGCTTCCAAAAAGAAATTGAGAGTAACTACAATCTGTATGGCTTAAAAATAAAATTCATGTAGTCATCGCAAGTTTTCTATACATTTCAATTACCATTAATGTTCCAGCATATTTTACAGAACAAAATAGATCATTTGCAAAGCAAAATTAACCTTCTGCCAATATCCTACCCAGCAATAAAGCAGGCATAAAATATAGTGTAAAAATTTGGGCTCCAGAAATATTACTGATAAGTCATTATGACACTTTCAGAAAATACTGTAGAGTGCTTTATGCTTTTCAAAACACTTTTATCTGTATCTCAAAATACAGTCAACAGTACTCATTCTCAAAAGAATGGAGAAAAAAGACCAGATGTTTATTAAACCAAATAAAGCACATAGTATGTACTACATATTAGGAAAGTCTCACACCCATTTACAAGTTGATAAAAATACTGATCTCAATATCTGGGCTTCAGGTAGTGAGCAACAATATCAATCATAAGAGATAGCAGGGAGGGAGGAGGTGGATACAGGGAATGAAATGGCAATAAGGGAGAAGACTAGCTAAAATGTATCATATATGTGGCAACGCTGAATTCCCTAGGTAAGTCTTTTTAAACTCGAGTTGGAGTTTAGGGAGGTCCTGAATCCCTTAAGTATATACAAAATTTTGTTGAATAGCTTGCTTTCCATGGCATTGTTTTAACTTCAAAAGTGATTAGAGTGCACTGTTCTAGGAAAAAAGCCTCTTCTATAGCTTTTATGAGTTTCTCTGAAGGTAGCAATATTGCAAAAAAGGCTTACAAACCAACAAATTACCAACTGCTTAGTTAGAATATTAAACAGTTTGAGCAGTAGCAAATTGATGTTACTTAAGCTTAATTTTTTTGACAGAACCTCTATACAAAAGTCTATGTTTTCTTAAATACTGGTGTCATTTTAAAACTATAAACTGACATAAAAGCCATTTTATACTATTCTGATTAAATTGTGGATTAATGTATAACTTTTTGATTACCACAATTACTCTACGTTAAAGGAGAATTGACTATATTTAATCCTTACAGTCACCCTTAAAAGTAGATAACCTTCATAAACTTAAAATCTACATTTTTTGGATGTAAATTAAGCTCTCATTAAACACAAAAAGTAGGTAAACCAGCACAATCATCTGGCATACTGTTAAAGTGATCTCAGGAAAATTAGTCACTTGCATAATGTAGTAACATAAGCAGTTAATGTTAAGTTCAGAACTAATTTTTTTTCTAGCATCCTTTCTTCTCCCTCAAGTATACAATATCATCTAATCCTAAATAGCTTTCAGAATTAACAATTAACCAGGGGCCAGCACTCAATGTGTTGAATTTTAGAGATAATATCACTTCTCACTAAACTACTGGAAGAGGGGTTAAACAAAGCAGAACTATTCTATTGGTTAATCATCCAAAATTATTTTTGAAATACATGGTATATGCTCCAAAATGAACTCGGAATTCTAAAGACAGAAATACTCTAGGGTATTTAACTAAGTATAAATAACTAAGGAGACAAAAATCGTGAACACAGGTAAGCCTAGAAGATCAGTGTAAATCGAATGGAAGATTTATCCCAGGAAACAAAAAGAAACAAAAGAAAAATATGTAGGATATGATCAAGTTATGGAGGCCCTTAAGCAGAAAACCTTCATTAAGCAAGTATTTATCAAATGCCCACTAAATGCCAGGTAAGGTTCCACCATCATGGATAACAGCTACTCTATGATCCAAAAAGACATTTTCTTAAGACAGGAAGGAGTTCAAAGGTTAGTATGACAACACTCTGATTTCTGTAATTCAGAAGAAACCAGAGAACAATTTTTGTAACATTTAAAATAGTAAAGTCTGGATGTCTTTAAGAAATGAATTAGGTAGTCAAGACTCATTGTCAAGTGAGAGAAAAGGCAGACTCTTCTAAATCAGAATTAAAGAGGCATTAACTGCCAAATGAAAGGCATGACCTTGGGTGGATATTCAGAATATACATGCAGATTTAGGGGTAGAATATTTCTACAACTTACTTGAAATGGATTAAAACGCAAAACAATTGAATGTTCTCACCACAAAGAAATGACAAATGCATGAGGTGATGGATATGCTAATTACTCTGTATGATTTGATCATACAACACATACATGTATCAAATCACCAAACCACACCCCATGAATACATACAATTAAAATGTGTCAATGAAAAAAATAAAAAATAAACAATGTTAACATACACACAGATAATAAAGTAAATATGACAAAACACCAACATCTTGGTAAAACTATTACAAGTTCATTGCATAAACCTTTCAATATAGATTTGGAAATGTTCAAAATGAAAAGTTGAGGGGAAAAAATAGAACTTTTAAAGTAGTATTTTAATACTAGACTTTAACCAGATACCTGGCAGAAACAAAAGAAAATTCTGCGTGGATCATTTAGGCCTCCATTTATTTTCACAAGTTCATTTTTCCAAAACAATATCCAGCACATAATCCAAAACAATCAGGCTTGGAGTAGAAACAACAATACAAGCCAGAAAAAGAAACAGTGTTCAGAAGAACAAACAAGGAACACAGATGTTATTATTATCTATTTAGCTATCTCCTGTGGGTTGGGCACTACTGACAGGCAGTGGGCAAACAGTTGTGAACAAGACAAAAATCCCAGTCCTCAAGGATACTATGGTATAATAATTAAAATGGCTATTAAGCATGATGCAAAGGGAACTACAAAATGTTCTTGGACTAGAGGAGATAAAAAATGAAGCCAGTAGAGACTGGCCTCCAGGTAGAAAGAACAGCCATTGCCAAAACTCATAGGCCAAATCACAGGATACATTTGAGGATATCAAAGAAATCTAAATTAGAGTTGAGTGGCATTAGATGAGGCTGGTAAAGAGACAGTTTTGGAGACAGTGTTCATAGTAATAATACAATGTTCAAATGATAAACATTTGAAGGTTTCCTGAGTTAAAGCACTCCAACAAACGCTTTCCATAATATTGTTCAATTGAATTGTATCTTTCGTGTTAAGTCCAATTATCACCATTTGCAGAGGCAGAAACCGAGATCCAGAAAAGTTAGAGGGTTTACCACTGTCACACTTATAAAGAATGGGAGTCATATGACTTAATGCATGTAATGGATTAAATTTAAAATTACATTCTTAACTGCTCTTATTTATAGTAGCAATTAAAGTACTTTTCTCAGAAGTCAAATCTGTAGTTTCCTGTAGGTTTGGAGTTCTATCATCTTAAAGAAAAATGTATTTATACTTTAAGAAGGTCTCTCTTTTTATGCCAAACTAAAACCAACACAAATTCCCTGGGAATTTAAGAAACATACTACAAAGCATTAGACATACTAATCACTGATTTTAGAATTATTTTTAACTCAGCAGCAAAATTTGTTTAGTAGAATGGGTATGAGGTATTTAATTTATTTAAAAATAAAAATACACACACACACACACACACACACACCCCTCCAATCGAACACCACACTAACTTGTCATTCCTATTTCACTAAATTCCCTCCAGTATTCCCCCCTTGTTTTTTTTTTACTATTTCTTGTCAAGTGAGGTCTTTGATCACATTAAAAATATAGTTGGGAATTTCCTTCTGGCAGAACCGATATAAACTGGATTCTACTAGCAAATTATTTTGTACCTGGAGAACTGAGAATGTTCTGTTGGAGTCAAGGAACAGGCGAAGGGATATACCCCTCATTTGTACCATATATAGATCTGATCATTCCTTCAAGTACCACAGAAAGGGAATGATTATATACGTAAGTTATAGTTTTAGAATAGCTTAAACATGTACATATGACAGGTCATTTTTTTCTTATGGTAACTAAATAGAAATTTTATTTAAATTAGATTAAGTCATTTATTGTAACCAGTCTATAAAGTCTGGATAAAAATATTTATCATCCTAAAAATAATTGAAAGAGACTAAAAATAGATTATGAAATTAGCATAATTCTGCATCCCTAACCTCTGCCCCTCAACACACGTGCAAGTCATCAATAGTGTCTTCAAAATACAAGTATTTCTGATACTTCTTCAGTATCAGAAGACTGTAAGACTATGGGGTGAAGGGACGGGTCATTAGGGATTCGGTAATTTCAATTCTCTTGAAATGTGAACAAATTTGCGTTTATTAAGTAAAGAACACATATTAATGCACACTGGTACTACAAGACATCTTAATGGTTGAATTTTAATAAATATTTACATGTGTTCATATTACAGAAGTTGTAGCATTGTTAAATCATTCCAAAAAAATTATATTACTAAAACCACTCACCTTCTCCAATTTTCTCTATTTTGGTATAATCTTCCATAGTTAGGCAATGGGTATGGCAGATCCTAAAATGAAGGAAAAACTGACTTAAATTACATGCCACTAACTTGAGTAGTTTTAAGCATTACACTATATGTAAAGCATTTTCCACTGTGCCTACTGCAGTACATCAGTATTCCATAAATATTAACTACATTCAAACAATATTTACAAGGGTAAGAACTCCTACAATAACTTTCCATCCTTCTTGACTCCTGAGACACTGGAAACATGTGTATGTTCTATACTAGTGTAGTATTTATTTAGCTTCTTCCAATCAAAATAACCCTCAAATTCAGATATCAACTTGTCTATTCTTTCCAAAGAAAAACCAGAATTATGTTCCCTTGTTGTGACACTAGTACCTGAGTGTGCCAAAGTTATACCCAAATATTTCAACAAATTTATACCGCTTTATGATATTCCTAATTTTATTCAAAACACTATTTTTTATAGTTATAAGGAGAGAACTAAAATGTGTTCAGACTGTTCATTAGGAAAATTTTGTTTAAAGCGGCAAAAACATTTTAAGTGTTTCCAGTTGCCCACGTGACAATTTTAATCTTTTTTTCCTCTGCTTGCAGAGGTCACAAACATGCTCAAGACTTTCAAGGTACTTTTCCCAAGAGTCGGAAATATCACTTAAGCACCCTAAAACAAAAGAATGAAAAGTGCAATTCCACAGATAAAATTCTAATTATAGCCTACACAATGTCAAGGACTAAGTAGAAAAACTGTATACCTGAATCACAATGAATGGGTTAAAAAAAAAAAAAAAAAAAAAAGTTCAAGACTTCCTCTGAAGTTTGCCAATGAAACGTCAGAACTCCAGGCATAATTACCTACATTTTTCTAACACCCATCACTGATGATAAAATCATTTATAAAGCCCGCTCTGAACAGACCTTTAAGTTCTATTTCCCACATTCATCTTCAAAGAAAAAATTAATCCAGAAAGAAGCAGAGATATATCTTTTTAAATGAAAAAAACTGCACTACACAGCTCATGAGTGCTAAGTGCCTGGGCTGAGTGTTCTTAACAGCTCCAGGTGGGCCGGGGCCGTGGGCAGAGCAAGCCCCAGAAGGCCCACGAGTTCCGGGATCGGTTTCTCAGGGCAGCCTCGCTTTAGGAATCTGCGCTTGTACCTGGCCCAGGTGCCACCGGTCCCGCTTTCCCACATCCGAGGCGGGATGGGAGGGCGCTCAGGGGCCGGGCCCAGGAAGGACCTGCCACTCCGCTGGCGCTCAGTGTGGGGGAGCGGATTTTGCTTCAATCAAGACCCGAAAGCCTCCTAAGGCAGTTCCTGAGAACAGCCGACCTCAACTCACGACTGCAACCCCGAACCCCCACCCCCACCCCCACGCCGCCTAACCCCGCCAGGCTGGGCTCCCATAGCCTCCCTCTAAAGCCGGCCCAGTGTGGCTCACATGCCCAGTCCCAGGCAAAGGCCCTGCCCACCCCACCCCGAGGCCCAGCCTGGCCCCGCGCAGGTCCCTGCTCTCCAGTCCGGCCTTCTTAGAGGACCCCGTTCCTCAATACTCGCCCTCCGAGGTCCCCGGGCCGCCCTCTAGACACGACCTTGACCCCAGCCACTGTACCCGGCTTATTATCCCGCGGCGGTAGCAGCAGCAGCTACCACAACTACGTCGCTCTCCGCTCAACTTCCAAGAGCCAGCTTTGAAGCCAAGTGCGAGCAGTTTCAAACTCACCGCGCTAAAGGGCCCCGGAACCACCAATCGGGTAGCCCGTAGACTTTCAAAGCAGCCAATCAGAGCCCAGCTGCGCTAGGCTGGCCTTCCAGGGTGTCTAGAGCGCGAAAGAAAGAGGAAAGGGCGGCTAGAGAAAAAGCAGGAGGGCGGGCGCCAACTGAGTGCGAGCGCAAGCGCTCACCTCCAGCCCGGAGAGTGTCGTCCTACTGTTTCTAGTCAGCGGAGCAGGAATCTACTGTTCGCTCCGTTCTTCCTTTAAAGTTTTTCTCCCAGCATTGGCACAGTTCAAATTTGTTATACTCAAAATAGCTCATCAAAAAAGTGATATTGGGTTTACATCGAGATTCCATTACTTTAACTTCTAATAGTTAGGCTTAGGAGTGTATAGTTATGTTTTTCTAAATGCGTGATTTGCGGGCTGGCTCCAAGAAGCACCTTTCAGTGACCTTAAGAAGGAAATGGAAAATTAAAAAGACCGCCTCAAAACTGTAAAGGAAAATTTATTATTTATATCGCTGTGCTTTGTTTCTACCTCATTTTTGAATTTAATATTATATTATTTTATTATTTACATTTTGTTTATTATGCAATTAAAAACATTTGAATTGTAAATTTTAAAATATTTTCACACCAGAATTTTAAATATATAGAGAGAGGCATGTATTTAGAGACTGGGTCTCATTATGTTATGCATGCTGGCCTCCAACTCCTGGGCTCGAGCAATCGGCCCCAGCCTCCAGCGTAGCTGTGACTACAGGCACCCGCCACCATGCCCGGCTTAAATATTATTAAAACACAAAAATTCACAATTCTATGAAGGGAGAAAAAGAGGTTTACATTATGCTTTAAATAATCCAGTGTCAAAAACTCTGTCTTCATTGCCATCCACAATATCCTTAAGACAGATTTCTGCATTTAATGCAGTTAATTTTTTTCTTGTTCTTTCCTTCTCTCTCCCTCTTACTTTTTTTTTTTTTTGCATGTTTGCTTGCAGAGACGGTGTCTCCTTATGTTGCTCTAGCTGGTCTCCAACTCCTAGGCTCCAGCAATCCTCCTGCCTTGGCCTCCAAAGTGCTGGGATTACAGGTGTGAGCCACCAGCCCAACCTAAACACCATTCTAAAATATTTTTAAAATAAACAAATAGAACAGTAAAACAGAGCTAGAGATAATAAAAGTCCATTTTAAGGATTTCTGGTTGTATTGATCCTAATAGGACATAGAACAAAGATTGATTACCATATACACCACAAGTGTGTATTAGAAGACCCAAATTAGGATATGGAATGGAACTTCCTTACCCTTGTGATATAGAACATATCACATGCATTTAAGTGTTTAATACCTTTTAACACAATGAGCTATATCTATCATCTGGTATTATACATTGCATCTGGCTCAACCTTGACAATTTTTGTTCCTAGCTGATAGAGGCAGAGCATTTGGGATTCACGGTATAGGTAGGAATTTAAGAACTCCTACTGGAGCCTAATCACTTTTAAAACTTATGTTTAAAATCCAAACTTCATTTTTTAAATGAAAACTGACTGCCCCAGAGAAATGCTCTAGGGAACCAGGCTGTTCTTTGCAGTTTACGGTACTAGTTTTAATGAATTTTAATATATCTTTCTCTTTGAGAGGCTTAAGCAAGGAATTCAACTTCTATATCATCTAAAAACGGCAACTAATTCATTATATCCATTTTACCTTCAACATAAAGAAGACCACAAGCTTCCACAGCTGTGATGCTAGGTGTATCAATTTAATTCAATCATCTTTCTTCATAAAGTTTCAGAGGTTATTGTAAATCCATGCTATCATCTTGGCAAATACAATTTATTACCCTTTGGGCCAACTTCCATGTAGTATCTCTAAAGTGCAACACTGTGCTTCCTAGACACAAAAATGAGTAAGATACAGTTACCGCTGGAGGTGTGGAGGGTAGGGGAGCACAAAGATTATTGAAAATTCTCTTCTGGTACTTACCTTGTAACTTATGTTATAGGGTGATGTGAGAACCTGGAGGAGGAAACTGCTAATGCTAGCAGTTTGAACAAAGGCTGGGGAAAGAATTGTGGAGTGGGCCTTCCAAACAGAGGAAATTGTATGAGTAAAGCACAGAGGCCAGAAAGTCAACCTAAGTAATTCAGCGTGCCCCCCCCCCATCCTCCATAGTAGAATGCAGGAAGTGCTGCATCCTGTGATGTTGAAATCAGAGAAGGGAGTCTGCGGTCAGACTCCTGATGAGCCCTGAACAATGTTCCGAAAGATTTGAGCAGGAGAGGTACACACAGCCTTGGAATCGTATTTTAGGAAAACGACCATAGAGGTGGTATAAAAAAAAAAAAATACTGAAGCGGAGAGCAGGGGAAGGTATGTGCTCTGAAAAACTTCACATTTGTATTTTGGTAAACTCCATTTTGGAAGGAAAAGAAAAGATCAGTTGGTATTGCACATAAGTATTTTTGGTTTTGTTTCTTATCTTTAAGTATTGCTATGGCCGAAGAGCTTGGTAGCTCTCTCTCTGCCATGTGAGGTTAGAATAAGGCACCTGTCGGTGAGGAAGAGAGCCCTTGCCAGAACCTGATGTTGCCTGCCCTCTGAACTTGCACACCGAACCTCCAGAACTAAGGAAAAATAAAATTTTGTTGTTTAAGCCACCTAGTCTATGGCATTTTGTTATGGCAGCCCCAGTCAAGACAAGTGTTTTTTTTAGATAAGAAAAATTGGAGAACATTTACTTGAAAATACACCTCGGGACCGGGTGCGGTGTCTCACGCCTGTAATCCCAGCACTTTGGGAGGCCAAGGTGGGTGGATCACATTGTCAGGAGATGGAGACCATCCTGGCCAATGTGGTGAAAACCCATCTCTATACTAAAAATACAAAAATTAGCTGGGCGTGGTGGCACGTGCCTGTAATCCCAGCTACTAGGGAGGCTGAGGCAGGAGAATCGCTTGAACCAGGGAAGCGGAGGTTGCAGTGAGCCAAGATGGCACCATTGCACTCCAGCCTAGCAACAGAGCGACACTCCATCTCAAAAAAAAAAAAAAAAAGAAAAGGAAAAAAAGAAAGAAAAAGAAAATACACGTCGGGAAGGAAGTGGAAGAAACTAATAAAAATGTGCCCTCTGTGGAACACAAGAGTGACCTGGCACAGAGGTGGAAAGGAGAGTTTTGTATCTTTTGAATGTTGAGCCATGTGAATGTACTACCCTAGCCCAAAAGTGAATGAATAAATAAATGAATGAATGAATGAGTCTTGCCAAGGCCTCCATTGCTACTGGATAAAAATTGTAAAAATTGGCCGAACGCAGTGGCTCACACCTGTAATCCCAGCACTTTGGGAGGCCAAGGTGGAGGATCCCTTGAGGCCAGGAGTTTGAGGCCAGCCTGGGCAACATAGTAAGACTTTGTCTCTACACAAATACACAAAAAGAAAAAAAAGTGTAAAAGTTGCTGCAAAATATATGCAAAAGAAGAAGATTGATCTTTCTTCATGTTAAATCAGAAAGGAAAGTGACAGAAAATCCAAGATGTAGAGATTCAGGTCTTTTCACCACAAGCGAAAATACTGAACTATCGTTGCTATGACAGAGTTGGGCATTTTCTGATTACAAAAGTAATATGATTTTTCTGTAAATTTTAAAAAATAATCCAAAGTGTAAAATACAGATAATAAAAGTTTGTCATATATAACCTCCATGCCCCCTATCTTCATTCCCCCCCCCCAAAAAGAGAAAGAGATCACTCTAAACCTCTTGGTAGTTGTAATTTAAATGCATACATGTCAACCCACCTTAATCTCTCATTGGAATTTTAGAAACTGGGCATGGTGTAGGGAGAAGAGATTCATACATCAATCTTGGGACTAATGAGGATCAAGGGTAACAGGTGAGTAGCTGTGGATCTTCCACCTAGGTGGGGTGCAAATGTTTACAATGCAATATGGTGGAAGACTGCTGTGTGCAGGACATAGGGGAGAGGGCATCAGGCAAGGCTTCATAGCAAAGGTGACTGAACTGAGTCTTAAGGAATGAAAATAGTTTACCAAGAAGACTAATGAATGTGGAGAGCTTCTTGATCCATTGACAAGAAAGACCAATGTGAGTTTGCAGACTGAAATTAATTCAGTACACTGGAACATAAACAGAGTCTGGGGGCTGAGCAACAGTCTTAAACATTAGGCTATGGAGTTAAATAATATCTATGCCTTGAAGGTAATGTTCAAGGTCATGCTAAAAGATTTGGAATAGAGGTTGGACTTGAAAAAAAAAATGTGAATAAGGCAGTGACATGGTCATAAGTGGGAGTTAGGAGGGAAAAGTCATGAGGAGGACTGGTGACGCAGCATCAGAGCCAGCAGACAATGAAGGGCTCTGCAACAGTCCCAGCAGATGTGGAACATGGGGAGATGGCAGTCAGTTGCCTCAAGAGGAAGAAATGACGATGATATATTTTTAGGAGCTGGGACTGGGTTAAACAAGGGAGAAGGAGTCATCAGGAATGACTTGGGTGTGTGGCTTTGCAACAGGCTGAGGGTCCTGCTGTTCTGGAGAGATGCTAAGGGGCAGCTATGGGGCATGGAGCATCCCTTTGGGCATATTGATAGTGAAGTGCTGTGGGACATCCGTGTGGCTGGATATGGCCAAGTGTAGGTGTAGGTTCCATGCAGCCTGAAGTGTGTATCACTTGGGGATTGCTATGATTTGAAGATGTGTGCTCCTCTGAAATGCATATGTTAGAACTTAAACCCCAAGGTGATGGTATTAAGAGGTTTGGCCTTTGGGAGGTGATTATTAAAACCTGAGGGCTTTTTCCTCATTAATAGGATTAATGCCCTTATATAGATGTTGCAGAGAGCTGCTGGTATCTTTCCATTTCTTCTGCTGTGTGAGAACCCAGAGCCCATTCTTTTTGCCCTTCTGCCATGTGAGGACACAGCAAGATGGCACCATCTTGGAAACAGACAGCAGGCCTCACCAGACAGCAAATCTGCTGGTGCCTTGGTCTTGCACTTCCCAGTCTCCAGAACTGTGATACACAGTTTATAAGTTACTCAGTCTATGGTATTTTGTTACAGCAGCAGGAACAAACTTAGAAAAGGGATCCCTTTTAAGAAAAGGAATCCAAAATTAAGTGTGAGGGAGAATATGTATTGAGAATAATTAGAATTTTTTATTATTCTATAACAAAAATATAGAATTTTTAAGTTGTAAAATCATATAAAATCACAAAATCCACAAATTATATTTTTATTAATTAGTTGATACATCTTTATAATGCCTTTTGTCCTACTTTTTTAAGCTTCATTTTTTAGAATCATATTTTAACTGTTTCGTTATCTACTCACCTTACAAGCTCCTTCATCTTTGTTTTTTTGTGATGCAACGTTACAATATTTTCTATATAGAGAAAAAAGATAATTTAGTCTTTCCTCTAGCATGGTTAATCCAAACTGGTTTTGAATGATTGATCATTTCAAAAAAGTTTCTTTGGCTTCCTATCTCATTATTGGTTATATCATGTAAATTTTTAGAATTTCTGTCCAATTTGAGGAAACATTTATTTCACATCTTAGCTGTTTGTACTGCTGCTCTAAGTGTGTGCCCTACAAATGCAAGAGTTATGGTAATCCTAATTTGTTGATTCCAAATATTCCAGATTCCAAAAATTATCTTATGTTTTCATAATTGTTTATCGTATATTAATGAGTGTATTCCTGACACAAGAGAAGTTCAGTTTATACGAAGTAATGATGAAAATCAAAGTCCTGTCTGCTTATAATTTTATACATCTAAGTTTCTTTGTTTGTTTGTTTTTGGACAGGGTCTTGCTCTGTCGCTCAGACTGCAGTGCAGTGGTACAATCATGGCTCACTATAACCACGAACTCCTGAGCTCAAGTGATCTTCTGCCTCAGCCTCTTGAATAGCTGGGACTACAGGCACATGCCACCACACCTTGCTAATTTTTTGTTATTGGTGGTGGTGGTGTTGAGATAGGATCTCATTTTGTTGCCCTGACTGGTCTGAAACTCCTAGGCTTAAGCAGTCCTCCCACCTCGGCTTCCCAAAGTGTTAGAATTAACAGGCATGAGCCACCAGGCCCAGCCATATGTGATAATTGAAAGAACTTTCCACAGGTTAGCTTCTCCTCTGTTACCCACTACTTACTTACTTCTGGTTCAGTTAAGATCTTTTACCCTACACCTTCACTTCCAGATGCCAAGAGAGTTTTCAGAGCAGGTGGAAAGAGTTTCCTGGGAGCTGGGCCTACATTAGGACTGCTGGCAATAACTTGGAAGTGCTGTGGATAAACAACTGGATACCATTAATTCCAATCTAAAGTATGTCTTAGTCCACTTGGGCTGCTGTAACAAAATGCCATAGACTGGGTTGCTATATACAACAGAAATTTATTTCTCACAGTTCTGGAGGCTGGGAAGTCCAAGATCAGGGCTCTGGTAGGTCCAGTGTATAGTGAGGGCCTATTTTGCATAGACAGCTCTTTTCACTCGAACCTTACATGGTAGAGGGGGCAAGGGCTCTCTCTCAGGCCTCTTTTAGGGTCCCTTCTCATGAGCTAATCACTTCCCAAAGACCCCCCTCCCAATATCATTACCTTGAGGATGAGAATTTCAACTATGAATTTTGAGGGGACATAAACATTTAGGTCACAGCAATATATCCTCAACTCAACTTCCCCTGGGCTGAACCCCAAAAATGTTCATAGTCACTCAATGCCATTGAAGAGGTGGGGAAATGTAACTGATAGAGAATTGAAGTGGAAACAAACAGAAGCCTTAATAAATTGCAGTTAAAATATCTTACTGTATACATTTTACAAAAACATGACTACATGAGCATGTTGCTAAGTGTACCTCTCAGAGCCATGAGAGGGACGCTTAAGCTTCATTAGAATCATGGTCCATCTAACTCTGAAACCTGTAGACAATTTTCTATATAGTTGAAGCTGAGATAAATGATCAGGGCCGTCATTGTAGTTGAATTGCTTAGGTATTTTTTATATTTTTTATGGATTCCTGATGTCCCTTAAACTTTATCACAATACTACTTATGCCTAAGATAGGCCTTTCTTCCAGGACTAAAAATGCAGAGTGAGAAGTGGTTCTTTAAGTTTTTATCTTTATAAAGTCATCCCACTGAACAAAGGCAATTGATTTTGCCTTTGCCTAAACAAAGGATTATGATTAGATCTCTAATCAGCAAGTTAAGGAATTAATATAAAATCTCATTTTCTAATGGTGTTAAACAAATGAAGTTCTAATTTAACTCACTATTCTGTCATCTGCAATGAAACAGGCCCGAAGATTTAACATCATGAAATACTCTAGTTCATTTTAAATGTTTACTATAATTAACAAATTTCAAAGAGCAAAGCTACAATGACATTTCTCTTAATGCTAAAATGATCTGGAACATAATGTATTCTTTCCTCAAAAATGAGACAAGCACTTCAGAGTGTGGTAGTGCCTGAGGACCTCCTTATGAACATCCCTTATGTGGCTCTGTGCTGTGCATCATTTTATAGCAGGGATGTGCTGCTGAAGTACAACACATGGCACTATACAAAAGTTCCAAACTATGTCAGTTCCACTCACCAAATACGGAGTTTCTTCTGTTTGCCTGGAATTATCTGAGGACCATTAAAGATACAAAGATGAACTAGACTACCGGTTCTTTTTATTTTTTATTTTTTTTTAATTTCCATAGGTTATTGGGGAACAGGGGGTGTTTGGTTACATGAGTAAATTCTTTAGTGGTGATTTGTGAGATTTTGGAGGTTGAGAGAAGGAGCCGAGATAAGAAATAGTGCAACAAATGATTATACTTCCTTTACCCTGATTATCTTCCCTCAGCTGGGTTTTTGAACCAAGTGCAGTGGGGATACAAAGAAAAGAGGTCACATCCAGATGGGACAAAAAGGAAAAGTTTTCATCTGCTGTATCAACAACATTTGATAACATTATTTGAGCCTTTCCTATGCCACAAACAGTAGCTTAAATAATGGCTACAGAAACAAGATTAAGATACAAGGCGGCCCTTCCATGCTTCAGAATCTAGGTGGGGAGACATACACACAAAAAAATAATTTAAAGAGAAAAATCAACTTGTTCTTAAACAAGACAAAACCAAAACTTTTTCTTAACCCTGGAATCATATTTTCTTTCTACAGCCAATCCCTAAACCAGAGACTCAAAAGGCATGTTGGCTGTGCTATCATGACAAAGGACCCTTCTAAAATGGGTATGACGTCATGGTGGTTCAAAGCTCAGATCTAGAGACCACCTGGACTAAAATCTTTTTAACTCCTGGCTCCTGCCTTACCTCATCTGTAACTCTGGGCAATAATTTCATTTCTCTGTGCCTTCTCCACTCAAGTGTTGATAATAATAGTACCCAGTTGTAATGCTTTGATCATAAAATGAGTTATCCATATAACATTTACTTAGATCAGTGCTTAGCCTGAGGTAAGCTCTTCACACATGATTTCTTTTTCTTTATCTTGTTGATTACTATTTGTTCTTACAAAAATAGCTCATGCAGTGGGTACTGGAACAGAAAGTTGCATACATTGGTATGGGGTCACAGGAGAAAGGAAAATAACTCTTGGGAAGGCAGATAAGCTTCATTAATGATGTGATCCCTGCAGTGGGTTTGGAAGGAAAGATGATGCTATCCTTTTAAATGGGAATGAGGGAGAATGGGACTGGATTAAACATCCATGTAAGGGGAATAGCATATGCAACAGTGCCTATGCAGTGTCATAAAGGCACCTGGCTTGCTTGGGACTGATGAAAGGAGCTTGTTACAGTTGAATAGAGTGCATATGAAATAATTCTTGAAAGATAAGCACAACTTTGGCAAGTAGAGATGGAAGAAGGAAGTCAGTGGGGTGGAGATGACCAGGTGGGTGGCATTCTAGGCAGAAAGAGGGAAACATGGGGAGGGGTGAGAGAACATCCAGAAGTGAGATTTGTCTGGAGGGTAGGGTGGGTACAGGGGGTGAAGGGCTTAGAGGAATGGAAGGAGAGTTGGATTCACATTGTGAAGAGCTCTGGAAACCACCATGGGGAGTTTACCAGAAGCACTTCAAGCAATCCAATGGAAAGAATGGAAGGTTCTTTTTGTTTGATTGAGCAGGGACATGATAGAATCACATTTTCCCTTTATACAGATTAATCTGACAGTACTTTCAGAAAAGATTAGTGTGGGAAGAGAGAGGAGCAAGAATGCCATTTAAAAGACAATTCTCTCTAGGAGTTCATAACATCTAAGTCTGGGACCAACTCTATAAAGCTAAAATCAATAAATTTGTGTGTGTGTGTGTGTGTGTGTGTGTGTGTGTGTTTAATCCGGAGGCTATGTCATAAGGATATTATGACTGTGATTCCACTAGAGGGTAGTAGAGACAAATTGGTAAAATAGGCTGCTATTTTTTTCCCTACCTGCTACAGGCCAACTATTTTCTTGTCTATATTTTATATTGGTTGCAAGTTTAATTTAGTTACTCCATGGCTAAGAAAAATATGACAAGTACATTTAGTGGGTTATAGGCTCTAGACAGTTTAGTAAGTTCAAGGTATCAATTTTTAGAAGACAATAAAACTGGATTGACAAAATCAGAAAACTGGATGGTCTTTAGCCTTTTTACAATAACCGATATCTCATTATGACATTGAACCGAAAACCTTCTTTTAAATTGAATGCTGAAAATTACATCCAAATATCTTGTTGATTATATTTAAAAAAAGATTGGTAAAAATTAATTCTGGTGTGCGCTCTTAGTTAAGTAATTTAAGTTGAGAAGGCATTTCTTTGGTATACTCATCTACAGATAATATCCTAAAATAGATACTGCTGTATTGTATACATTGCTATATTTTAGCACACACACATACACATATAGTTTTGGAAAATAATAAGCAATAAAGATCTATAATGCATATATTGTTTTGTTTTTCAACTTGTATTTACTGTTAATTTATCATGAGGAAATAATTCTATATGAAAAAAACCACATACTTGAAAAAGTTCATTATAGCATTTTCTAAATTAACAAAAATTTAGAGGCAACCTAGACTCTAATAGGGAAATGGTTAAATAGGAAAATTAGGGTACTTTTCTTAATCAAATACCACATACACAGACATACATACTGTGATAGCAAGTTTATAAAAGCAAGAACTTATACTAAAATAAGTAGATACAGAATTGTTCACTTAGTGTTATGGGATGTGTCATCATTTAAAAACACTTCTTCTATGGGATGTGTCATCATTTAAAAACACTTCTTCTAACTAGTTTTATGTTATTTTTATAATGACCACACACAAAAAGGTTAATATAATGTCAATAATATTTTACTTACAATTTCAAGACATTGTCACTTAGTTAACACCTTACAACTTTTCAGTCCAAAGATCACTATGATATATTAACACTTTAATCTGAGTAACTCTCTTTGATTACTTCATTTTTTTTTTTTTTTTTTTTTTTTAGACAAAGTCTCGCTTTATTGGCAGGTTGGAGTGCAGTGGCGTGATCTCGGCTCACTCCAACCTCCGCCTCCCAGATTCAAGCAATTCTCCTACCTCAGCCTCCCAAGCAGCTGGGACTACAGGTGTGTGCCACCATGCCCGGCTAATTTTTGTATTTTTTGTAGAGACAGGGTTTCACCATGTTGGCCAGGATGGTCTTGATCTCTTGACCTCGTGATCTGGCCTCCCAAAGTGCTGGGATTACAGGGGTGAGCCACCGTACCCGACCACTTTATATTGTTAAAAGGAAGCAAAGGAAGGAATGAAGGGAGGGATGGAGGAAGGAACTGAGACTCCTAGAATGCATCTGTTATCATATCTACAATGAAATATCTCTGGGGTAAGCTATAGTATTTAAAAAGATTTATTAAGTACCTTCCTCAATAGCTTAAGGAAAGGAGTGCAAAGAGGCCAGCAGAGCAAACAGAATTCTGAAATGGAATTTGTCCATATACAAGAAGTACAATGTATTACCAAATTTTAAATGGGTGTGTCCTACTGCAGGAAGTAGAAGCTTCGTAAACTTGTTCAGTCATGAAAACGCTGAAGTTGAACATCCTCTTCCATCTTTAAAAATATAACAGGCCGGGTGTGGTGGCTCATGCCTGTAATCCCAGCACTTTGGGAGGCCAAGGCAGGTGGCTTGAGGCCAGGAGTTCAAGACTAGCATGGCCAACATGGTGAAATCCCAACTCTACAAAAAGTGTAGAAATTAGCCAGGTGTCGTGGTGGGCACCTGTAATCCCAGCTACTCAGGAGATTGAGGTAGGAAAATTGCTTGAACACCGGAGGTGGAGGTTGCAGTGAGCTGAGATTGCACCACTGCACTCCAGCCTGGGCGAGAGAGTGAGACTCTGTCTCCAAACAACAACAACAAAAACATAACAAAACTCCAAACTAAAACTAAATTCATCTTCATTCTAATGGCTTCTAAACACTCTCAAAGGCAGTAAGCATAGAATTATAGACTAATAAAATGTTAGAGTTGTTGGAACCTTAGAAATCACCTAATGAAAAGTACCCTAATTTTCCTAATGAAAAGGGAAGAGAGTCTTAAGGAGTGTTACATTCCTTACATTTTTAGAGCAACATCTACTTACTAAATTTGTTTTGTTATTTAAGCTTCTGATAATAGTGTAATTTTGTCAGTAAGTAGGATGTGTGCATGTGTATATGTGTGTGTGTGTGTGTTTCTGTGTGTAGGTAGGTAGATAGAAAAAGAAATCAGTTAAATGTTTCAAGATGGTAATAATAACCATCTTTTATGATATTTAGAATTGTGCCAGGTACTATTCTAAGTACTTTAAATTGACTATCTTTAAAGATGCAATAATTCTGCTGGTGCAGAGCCAGCTTCAGATGAGGAAACTGACATCTCAAGAGTTTAGATAATTTGTGCAGTGCCAGACAGCTAGCAAGGGGCAGAATGGACACTTGAACGCAGGATTTTTCCTGATTTCAAAGCCGAGCTTCTCTACCTGCCCGCAATGTTCCACTTATGTGCAATAAAACAAATACATGGCACTCTATTAAGATGATAAATTACTTGAAATATTATTAATATTAATTTTGATATTTAGAAATAACATATTTTGTCCTCTTATACTGTTGTGTCTGAATAATTACATTCTCACCAATATCTCCCTAAATCACAGTAGAAGTGTATCATTTTCTTTAAATAAGAAAGTGATTAGAGAAGGTTGAATCATTGGTTAATAGTAGAGTATTTAAAATAGTTGTTCATTATTCTTGGAACATCACAATCATTAGCTTCAGATGAAATGGATGAGACACTTTAGAACTCATTCTTGCATAGCTATAGGTCCAGGCTAATCACTAGAATTTTCCACTTAAGATACATAGTTGTTTATTTTCACTGCTTTTGTGGGAGTAGGCAGGGGGTGACGTAAGAACACCGAAGTGGACTAATGTAATCCTTGGTTCATGACACATTGTCACCATTGGTGTATTTATGGGCATCCTTATTTATATAATTATTAATTTATAGAAATAATGTAATAAACACCCATGAAACCCTAACCCAACATTAAAACTGGATATGGAACAATAATTTACGTGCGTGTGTGCTCCTCTTTGCATCATCTCATTTGACCACTGCCCAAACCTCAGGTAACTGCTGTCATCTTGACTCATCATTCCTTTGCTTACCTTTTTATTTAGTTTTGTCTTATCTGTATAGTTTTAAGAATGTAGAATCTTAAGAAGTCCACTCAAATTTTATTTAAAATTTTTTAAACCTGAAAATAGTTGAGAGTAGTAGCAATAAAACTCATACACCCTTACCCTAGATTCCCCAATTATCATTTGACCAAATTTGATTTTTCTTCTCTCCTCTCCTCTCCTCTTCTTTTTCTCTTCTCTCTTCTGTCATTCTTCTTCCTTCCTCTTCCTCCTCCCCCTTCTTCACCTTCTCTTTGTCTTTCTTTGTTCTCGTCTTATTCTTCTTTTCTCTATTCCCACTTCCTGAACCATTTTGAAGTAAATTACAGACATCATGGCTTCCTCAAATGATCCACTTGCATTTCTTGAGAATGATGTTTTCCTACATAACCAAACACCACTATCAAAACCTAAGGAAAGTAACACTAATTCCATAATACTCTCTAATATATTATCCACATTCAAATATCCATAATTTTCCAAAAAGATTTTTAGAATCTCTTTATTATATCCCTATTTTAATAGTTTTCAATCTTCTGTTTTGGGTTTTGTGAGAATATATTTAAGCTGGTTATTCCAAAACGGTTCCCACGTAGTACATTTATCCGATAATTTCTTCTTGGGGTCATTTAACTTGTTTCAATATCCCTGTATTGCATACAATATTTTCTGTATTGTATATTGGTCTGGTACATTTGATTAAGTTCAGGTTATGCATTTTTGGTAAGGATACTTAATAGCGAAGTCATGCATTTCACACTGTATTCTGTCGAGAGGGACATGATTCAGGTGGCCCACTTCACTTAATTGTAACTTTTAATTAAATCTTTTCATTTTAGGCTGGACATGGTGGCTCACACCTGTAATCCCAGCATTTTGGGAGATCAAGGAGGGCAGATCACTTGAGCCCAGAAGTTTGAGACCAGCCCGGGCAACATCATTAAGCCCTATCTCTACAAAAAATGCAAACAAATTAGCTGGGTGTGGTGGTATGTGCCTATAGTCCCAGCTACTTGAGAGGCCGAGGTGGGAGGATTGCTTGAGCTCAGGAGTTTGAGACTGCAATGAACCATGATCGTGCCACTGCACTGTAGCTTGGATGACAAAGCGAGACACTGTCTCAAATAAAATAAAATTTTTAAATATACATTTTTCCACTTTATAGTTGTGTGCATAAATTCTTTAACACTCTTCCACTCATGAGGTGGATCTTAATTCTTCTCCCTCTAGCCACTATGCCATGAGAACACTTGGGCCATGGTTGGAGTGGCCTTTGGGTGAGAAACTAGTCTCCTTCCAAGAGCCAACAATGAACTAGTTCTGCTAGTGAATGAGCTTGGAAGTGGATATTGTGCCAATATTTGGTTATTAAGTTATATTTTTCAAGAAATTTTTCCATTAGGTACAATGTTTCAAATTGTTGGTATATTGGTGATAATAGAATTCTCTTATTACATTTTATATCTCCAGCAGGTCTATACATTGTTTTAATTCATGATACTATTTATTTGTGACTTTTCTCCTTTTTCTAATACAATCTTGCCAGAAGGTTATCTTTGTTTGTTTTTTCTTATTGTTGTTTTTTGAGACAGAGTCTAGCTCTGTTGCCCAGGCTGGAGTGCAGTGGCACTATTTTGGTTCACTGCAACCTCTGCCTCCCAGGTTCAAGCGATTTCGTGTCTCAGCCTCTTGAGTAGCTGGGATTACAGACACATGCCACCACATCTGGCCTGATTATTTTGGAAGAACCAATGTTTGCCTTTGTTAACGTTCTCCATTGTATCTATAATTTTATATTTCGTTAATTTTTGCCTCTATTTGTATTATCTCTTTCCTCCTACACATTAACATTTAGTATCTTGGCTTTCCTAATATAAGTATTAACATCTAAAATATCCCTCATAATGTCATTTTTGCTGTATACTATGAGATTTGATATACAGGGTTTTAACTTTTTGAATGTATAGAGACAGTAAAAATAAATGTTTAAGGCCGAGCGCGGTGGCTCAAGCCTGTAATCCCAGCACTTTGGGAGGACGAGACGGGCGGATCACGAGGTCAGGAGATCGAGACCATCCTGGCTAACACAGTGAAACCCCGTCTCTACTAAAAAAATACAAAAAACGAGCTGGGCGAGGTGGCGGGCGCCTGTAGTCCCAGCTACTTGGGAGGCTGAGGCAGGAGAATGGCGTAAACCCGGGAGGCGGGGCTTGCAGTGAGCTGAGATCCGGCCACTGCACTCCAGCCTGGGCGACAGAGCGAGACACCATCTCAAAAAAAATAAATAAATAAAAATAAAAATAAATAAATAAATAAATAAATGTTTAAATATCATTGTCTGCTAATTCTGACATCTGTATCAGTTCATCTTCCTTCTTAGTTGATTTTTCTCTTCATTATTGGTTGTATTTTTCTGCTTCTTTGCATGCCTGTAATTTCTGTTTCTTTGCATGCAGTAATTTTTACTGCATCAGCCTTTACTTTTACCTTGTTGGGGACTGGATCCTTTTGTATTGCTATAAATATATCTGAACTTTTTGTTCTTAGGTGCAGATTAAGCTCCTTGGAAACATTCTGATCCTTTCCAGTCCTGCTTTTATGATTTGTGATAGAACAAATAGATAGAACCAGAGCTGTGTTTAGTCTAGAGCTAATTATTCCCCATGTCTGAGGCAAGACCCTCCTGGTTACTCTTTTGGTTGTCCCAGAAATTATGAGTTTTTCTACTCTGGTAGGCAGAGGTAGACACTGTTCCTGGCCTTGAGTGAGTAGCAGGTACTAATCCCTTTAATCTTTTGAGGTGGCTGTAAGGGAGGAGACTGCCCGTCATATTGTCGTATGCCCAATTTCTGCCTCCAAAGAAAGAAAAAGTAAAAACTGAAAGGCAAAAATGAAATCCACAAGCAGACAGCCCGGCGCCACACCCTGGGCCTGGTAGCTAAAGATCGACCCCTGACCTAATCGGTTATGTTATCTATAGATTACACACATTGTATAGAAATGCACTGTGAAAATCCCTATCTTGTTTTGTTACCATGTGATTACTGGTGCATGCGGCCCCCAGTCACGTACCCACTGCTTGCTCAATCGATCAAGACCCTCTCACGTGGACCCCCTTAGAGTTGTGAGCCCTTAAGAGGGACAGGAATTGCTCACTCAGGGAGCTCGGCTCTTGAGACAGAAGTCTTGCTGATGCCCCCGGCTGAATAAACCCCTTCCTTCTTTAACTTGGTACCTGAGGAGTTTTGTCTGCGGCTAGTCCTGCTACATTTCTTGGTTCCCTGACTGGGAAGCGAGGTGAATGGTGGATGGTCGAGGCAGCTCCTTAGGGGCTTAAGCCTGCCCTGTGGAACATCCCCGCGGGGGACTCCGACCAGCCCGCGGGGGACTCCGACCAGCCCAAGCGATGCAGATCCTGAGAGCGCTCCCGGGTAGGCATTTGCCCTGGTAGGACGCCTCGCCAGAGCAGTGTGTGGCAGGCCCCCGTGGAGGATCAACACAGTGGCTGAACACCAGGAAAGAACAGGCACTTGGAGTCTGGACATCTAAAACTTGGTAAGACTAGTCTTTGAAACTTGCCCACTCGGTTTGAGTGGAGGGGTAGCCTGATCACCCATGGTGTGCCTTTATGGGCACTTCAATTTTGGTTTTGGTTTTGGTTTTGACCTGGTTTGAATTGCTTGACAGGATTGGTCTTGGGAACTTGCCTACTCCATTTGAGTGGAAGCATGGCCTAATCACCCATAGTGTGCCTGTACCGGCACTTTGGTTTTTGTTTTTGATTTGGATTGCTTAATACTTTGGTTTTGGTTTTGACCTGGCTTGGATTTCTGGATACTCTGATTCTGGTTTCGATTTTGGTTTGATGCAAACTGCAAAAGTGTGTGTGTGCCCTTTTCACCCATTCTTTGTTTTGTGGTGTGCGTGTGGTGCAAGCATGGTGTTTTATCTCAAAGAAGCATGGGTCAGGCACAAATAAGCCCACCCTACTAGGAACTATGTTGAAAATTTTCAAAAAAAAGAATTTTAGGGAGACTATGGAGTACTATGACACCAGGAAAACTTAAAACTTTTTGTGAGATAGACTGGCCAGCATTAGAGGTAGGCTGGCCAGTAGAAGGAAGCCTGGACAGGTCCCTTGTTTCAAAGGTATAGCACAAGGTAACCTGTAAGCCTGGGAACCCACACCAACTCCAGTACATAGACACTTGGTTACAGCTGGTTTTAGACACCCCACTCCCAACACACAGTGGTTGAGAGAACAGTAGCATAAGTGCCCGGCAGAGGCAAGGAAAGACCAGCAGAAAGAGAGAAAGGAAAGAGACAAAGAGGAAAAGAGGCAAAGAGAGAGGCAGAGACAGACAAAGAGTTAAGGAGAGAGAGAGAGAAAGAGAGAGGCAGAGAGAGAGAAGAGACAGAGGCAAAAGGAAAGTCAAAGAGAGAGAGACAAAAAGAGAGAAAGAAAGAGAGAGATACACAAGTAGTTAAGAAAAAAAAGTGTACCCTATTCCTTTAAAAGCCAAGGTAAATTTAAAACCTGTAATTGATAATTGAAGGTATTCTCGGTAACCCTACAACACTCCAATACCACTTTGTTGTCAGTGTAAACAAGGGCATATCCTGAAAGCACTGAGGCCTTCCTATCAAAAATCCTTAACCCAGTAACACATGGATGGCCCAAATGCATTCAATCTGTAGTGGCAACTGCTTTGCTAACAACAACAACAACAAAGTAAAAAAAAATAACTTTTAGAGTAAATCTCATTGTAAGCACACCTCACCAGTTCCGAAGTATCCCCAAAAAAAAAAAAAAAAAAAAAGGAAAAGGAAAAAAAGGGGGATGGAATTTATATAAAACCAGTATTATATTGTAAGTTCTTGTCCTGAAATAAATTAACCGGTTGTTTAAAGAAATAAATATTTGTAATAAGTCAGAAAGTTAAGGCATGTCGAAGAATTGTCTGTGAAAGTCATGAAAGAGAAAAATGTTATAAAAAAGAATTTATGCAAAAAATATTGTATAATTTAAAAGTAACTAGGCCTCCTGAATGTAAAACTATTGAAAAAAAATTTATGTGCAAAGTGTATACGAAAAGTAAAATATATCTTTGGTAAAAAGATTATAAGGCGATATAAGAATGTACATTTTTACCTACATTAAAAAGTTAAAAAAAGAATTATTATTTTGAAGGTTTAAGCAAGTTTTAAAATGTTAATTGTAAAGAAAATTCTGTGTGTAAACATATTAGCTAAAGTTAAAGAAGTATCATCCAGTTTTTCTGTGAATTGGACCTTAAAGTAAAAGCATAACAGGTTTTTCTTAAAGCACTAACCTGCTCTTTAGCAAAAATTATAAAAGGTTAAAAAGAGTCTATAAAATCTTACCTCATGGTCAAACATTAAAATTTAAATAAATATGTCTACAAGGTTTTATTAAAATTAGGTTTAACATTAATAACACACCAATATAAACTAAAATTTAGCTTATCTGGTATAAAAGTCATATGAGAAGCATTGTTAAATGTAAAATGGTATTTGGCTTTCTTTGGTTTAAAAACTAATAAAAATAGGTGCTAAAGGAAATTTCTCAGTAAAAAGGCACTAAGGACTATCAAGTCCACTGTCAAGGTCCCCACATTTAAAATAAAAGGTCAATTTCTTAAAAATTATATACTTGGTTTATCTTCCACTTTCCTTTCTCTCAAAAACTAAAATTCTTTTAGCAGATACCACCCCTAGAATTTCCAGTAAACCAGCACCAGCCTGAAGATCACGTTCTCATCAACGGGTGGAAAGAAGAAAAACTCGAGCCAGCCTGGGAAGGACCCTACCTTGTGCTGCTAACCACCAAGACTGCTGTTCGTATAGCAAAAAAAAAAAAAAGAAGAAGAAGAAGAAGGAGAAGGAGAAGGAGAAGGAGAAGGAGAAGGAGAAGGAGAAGGAGAAGAAGAAGAAGAAGAAGAAGAAGAAGAAGAAATGGACTCATCACACCCAAGTCAAGAAAGTGCCACCCACTCCAGAGTTGTGGGCCATAGTCCCAGGAGAAAATCCTACCAAACTAAAGCTAAGAAAAATTTAACTCTTTTCATCTATTCTATTACTCCTTCTTCTTTCCTTGTTCTATTGCTGACCATCTGGTTATTAACATAACTAAGTCAAGTTCGCCTCAAACTATTGTATTTAATGCTTGCCTTGTTATACCCTGTAAGGACTTGCCAAGTCAAAGACAGGTTTCTACTTCAGAAAAGTACTTCTCTCCCTCCTGACTCTCCTCAGACTGGGCATTAGCAAACTAAGACCATTTAATCCAGGGAGATTTCAATAAAGACCCCAGTGCCAACCAGGAGTCTTGCCCCCCGATGTAGAGCTTTCATGCCATAGTTGGTCCAACGTTCTGTGGACCACTAAAGAGCAAGGATGGACTGCCCCAACTGGTTTTTGTAATTTCCTAAAATCATACATTCATTTTACTAGAGGATCATAGAAGTTAAAGACTTAAAATAAACGTTAGCGATTAAGACAGGATACCAAGATGCAAATGACTGGTTAAAATGGATCAAATATTCCATCTGCATGTTAAACAAGCAATTGTTATGCTTGTGCACATGGCAGGCCAGAGGCCCAGACTATCCCCCTTCCACTAAGGTGGTCCTCCAGTCGACCAGGCGTAGGCTGCATGGTAGATCTTTTCCAGGATTCTACAGCCTGGAGTAATAAGTCATGCCAAACTCTCTCTGTTATATCCCAAAGTCCAGCACCCTGCGGGTCAGCCCCCGAGGGCCATCCAGCTTCCGTCTCCCAACATTAAGTTCACTTCGTGTCTCTCACGACAGGGAGGAAACTTAGCATTCCTTGGAGACCTGAAAGGATGCAGTGAGCTTAAGAATTTTCAAGAGCTTATGAATCAGTCAGCCCTTGTTCATCCCCGAGCAGATGTGTGGTGGTATTGTGATGGACCTTTACTGGACACTCTGCCAAATAACGGAAGTGGCACTTGTACTTTAGTCCAATTGGCTATCCCTTTCACCCTGGGATTTCATCAACCAGAGGAAAAAAAATAAGACATCGTAAAGCAAGAGAAGCCCCTTATGGGTCTTTCAACTCTCATGTCTATTTAGATGCAATTGGAGTCCCACTAGGAATACCAGATCAATTTAAAGCTTGAAATCAAATAGCTGCAGGATTTGAGTCAATATTTTGGTGGGTGACAGTTAATTAAAATGTAGATTAGATAAACTAAATCTATTACAATCAACAGCAATGAGCTTTTCATGAGTTAAAAGGAAAACTCATGTGGCCCCAGCCCTGAGGCTACCTGACCTGACAAAACTCTTTACACTCTATGTGTCAGAAAGAGAAAAAATGGCAGTTGGAGTTTTAACCCAGACTGTGGGGCCCTGGCCAAGGCCAGTGGTCTATCTCTCAAAACAGCTAGACAGGGTTTCCAAAGGCTGGTTCCCAGGTCTAAGGGCCCTAGCAGCAAAGGCCCTTAGGGATAAACTAACCCTTAAGCAGACAAACTAACCCTTAAGCAAAACCTGAATATAAAGACCTCCCATGCTGTGGTAACTTTAATGACTACCAAAGGCCATCATTGGTTAACAAATGCTAGATTAACCAAGTACCAAAGCTTGCTATGTGAAAATCCCCACATAACCATTGAAGTTGCAACACCCTAAACCCCACCACCTTGCTCCCGGTATCAGAGAGCCCAGTTGAACATAACTGTGTAGAGGTTTTGGACTCAGTTTATTCTAGCAGGCCCAACCTCCAAGACCATCCTTAAACTTCAGTAGACTGTGAGTGGTACGTGGATGGGAGAAGCTTCACCAACCCCTGCAAGGTGACTCTGAAGAAGACAACAAGCCCTGCTCCAGTCACACCCGGAAGCGGACTGGTCCACACACAGCCGAAGCATGAGGAAACTCATCGTAGGACTCATTGTCCTTAAAATTTGGACTTTTATAGTAAGGACTGCAACTGACCTTCCTCAGACTGAGGACTGCTCCCAGTGTATACATCAAGTCACTGAGGCAGGACGAAAAGTTTCTATGGTCCTGTTATTTTATGGTTATTATAAGTATACTGGAACTCTAAAAAGAACTTGTTTGTATAATGTTATTCTACACAAGATATGTAGCCCAGGAAATGACCAACCTGATGTGTATTATGACCCATCTGAGCCTCCCATGACCACAGTTTTTAAAATAAGATTAAGGACTGAGGACTGGTGGGGACTCATAAATGATATGAGTAAAGTGTTAGCCAAAACAGAAGAAAAAGGGATGCCCAAACAAGTCACCTTAAAATTTGATGCCTGTGCTGTCATTAATAGTAGTAAGTTAGGAATAAGGTGTGGTTCTCTTAATTAGAAAAGAGGTTATATGGCAGAAAATAAGTACATCTGTCATAAATTAGGACTGTGTGGAAATAAATGTAAATACTGGTCTTGTGTCATTTAGGCCACTTCAATAAAAAGAAAAATGAAAAGGATCCAGTCCACCTTCAGAAAGGAAAAAATGACCCTTCCTGTACTAGGGGACAATGTAACCCCTTAGAGCTAGTAATAACCAATCCCCTTGATCCTTGCTGGAAAAAAGAGGAATGTGTGACCTTAGGAATTTACGGGGTCAGACTGGATCCTCAAGTAAATATCTTGGTTCGAGAAGTTTACAAACGCTCTCCTGAGCCAGTGTTTCAAACTTTCTATGATGAACTAAATGTGCCAGTACCAGAAATTCCAGGAAAAACAAGAATTTTTTTTTTTTGCAATTAACAGAGTATGTAGCCCAGTCTCTCAAAGTCACTTCATGTTATGTATGTGGAGGAACTGTAAAAGGAGATCAATGGACGTTGGAAGCCCAAGAATTAGTACGTACAGACCCAGTTCCTGAGGAATTCTCAGCTCAAAAGAATCACTCTGATAATTTCTGGGTCCTAAAAGCCTCAATTATTGGACAATATTGCATAGCTAGAGAAGGAAAAGGATTCCCTCACCCTGTAGGATGACTTAGTTGTCTGAGATAGAAACTGAATAATGGTATCACAAAAACAGTCACTTGGTGGAGTTCAAATCACACAGAGAGAAATCCATTTAGTGAATTTCCAAAGTTGCAAATCGTGTGGACTCACCCAGGAGTCCCATCGGGAATGGACAGCCCCCACTGGAATATACCGGATATGTGGGCATAGAGTTTACGCCAAATTACCTGACCAGTGGGCAGGTAGTTGTGTTATTGGCACTATTAAACCATCTTTCTTCCTACTGCCCATAAAAACAGGAGAACTCCTGGGCTTCCCGGTCTATGTTTCCCATGAAAAGAGAAGCATAGCTATAGGAAATTGAAAAAAATGATAAATGGCCCCCTGAGAGAATCATACAATATTATAGGCCTGCTACTTAAGCACAAGACATCTCGTGGTGATACCAGACCCCAATTTACATGATCAATCGAATCATACCGTTACAAGCTGTGTTAAAAATAATCACTAATAAAACCAGCAAAGCCTTGACTATTCTGGCCCAGCAAGAAACTCAGATGAGAAAGGCTATCTATCAAAATAGATTAGCTCTTGACTACTTGCTAGCAGCTGAAGGAGAGGTCTATAGGAAATTTAACCTTACTAATTGCTGCCTACACATAGATAATCAAGTGCAAGCAGTTGCAGACACAGAGATATGACAAAACTGGCACATGCACCCGTGCAAGTGTGGCATGGATTTGATCCTGGGGCCATGTTAGGAGAATGGTTCCCAGCGCTAGGAGGATTTAAAACTCTTATAATAAGAGTTATAATAGTAATAGGAACCTGCTTACTGCTCCCTTGCTTTCTACCTGCATTTCCTCAAATGATAAAAAGCTTCATTGCTACCTTAGTTCACCAAAATGCTTCAGCACAGGTGTGCTATATGAATCACTACTGATCTGTCTTGTGAGAAGACATGGGTAGTAAAAACGAAAGTGAGAACTCCCACTATTGAGTGAGAGTCTCAAAGTGGGGGAATAAGGGAGGAGACCACCCCTTATATTGTCTTACGCCCAATTTCTCCCTCCAAAGAAAGAAAAAGTAAAAACTAAAAGGCAGAAATGAAATCCACGAGCAGACAGCCCGGCGCCACATCCTGGGCCTGGTAGTTAAAGATCAACCCCTGACCTAATTGACTATGATATCTATAGATTACAGACATTGTATAGAAATGCACTGTGAAAAATCCCTATCCTGTTTTGTTCCGATCTAATTACCGGTGCACACAGCCCCCAGTCACGTACCCCCTGCTTGCTCAATCAATCACGACCCTCTCACTAGGACCCCCTTAGAGTTGTGAGCCCTTAAGAAGGACAGGAATTGCTCACTCAGGTAGCTCGGCTCTTGAGACAGGAGTCTTGCTGATGCCCCTGGCCGAATAAACCCCTTCCTTCTTTAACTCAGTGTTTGAGGAGTTTTGTCTGTGGCTCGTCCTGCTACAGCTATATTAGTTAGGCTCTTCCAGAGAAACAGAACCAATAGGATGTGTGAGTGTGTGTGTGTGTGTGTGTGTGTGTGTGTATCACAAGGAATTGGCTCATATAATTATGGAGGCTGAAATGGCTAGGATCTGCAGCCAGCAAAGCTGGAGACACAAAAGAGCCAACAGCATAATTTCCAGTCTGAAAGCCAGAAGGGGGTTCTACAACGAAGAAGAGCTGATGTTTCAGTTTGAGTCCAAAAGCAGAAGACTGATGTTCCAGCTCAGGTAAGAGAAATTCCCTTTTACTCAACCTTTTGTTCTAGCCAGGACTTACACTGATTGGATGAGGCTCAACCTCTCCCTACATTAGGGAGGGCCATCGCCTTTACCCAGACAATCAATTCAGATGTTAATCTCACCCAAAAACACTCTCACAGACATACCTAGAAGAATGTTTAACCAAATATTCGGCACCCCATGGCTCAGTAAAGTGGACACATGAAATTAACCATTACAATGGTTCTTTTCCTGCCCTCTGTAGTTCATTCACCTGAATTCTCAAGGGAGACCAGCTTCACATTTGCAGGGGCTTCTGTGCTTTCCTCCCCAGGACTCTGTCCTGTGAATGCTAGACTTTTCGGTTTGTCTCTCTGGATTCTCAGCTTTGTCTCTTCAACTCAGAGATTTTACTGGCTCTGCCTGGGTCCCCTTCCTGCACCAGGCTGTCTCAAGGCAGTGAACTGGGGCAATCATTGGGCTTACCCCATTTGATTCTCATCTCTCATGGATCACTGTCTTAAATTGCCTGATGTCGAGTGTTTTGAAAAGTATTGTCTCACATATTTTGTCTATCTTATTATTTGTATAATTCTTTGAGGTGGTAGGAAGGGGAATAAATTCAGTACCTGTCACTCCAGGCTTCCAAGCAGAAACACCTATAGTATCCTACATTTTATTTTCAAATTTCCAGTATAATTTTTTTCCTTTAACCCAGGGTTATTTAGAAGTATGTTTTTAAAACTTGTAAATGTTCTTTATTTATCACTTTAAAATTATTTAAATTTAAAACAGAATTTTATATATGTCCATTAAGTTCAGGCTCATTATTTGTATTACTCATATCTCTTTATCACTGTTGAATTTTTCTTTTAATTTTCAATCCTTGTTTGGTTGAAAGCTCTGTTTAACTTCTGACAGCCTCATCTATCAATAGTTAAGACAAATGTGTTGAAATCTCTCATGATAGTTGAATTATTAATTTCTACCTGCAGTTGGTCTATCAAATTTTGCTTTATATTTTAAAGAATATTTTATTGTGCAGCTATATATTTAGTATTTCTACAACTTCTTGGTGAATTGAACTTTTAATCATTAAGTAGCAATCATCTTTTTTCTTAATAATGCTTTTGTTCTTAAAGCCTAAATCAGAATTGTCTGATGCAAATATGTGAGGCATATGTGTACTTTCAAATTTTCTTGGAACCATACTATAAAGGTAAAAAGAAACAAGTGAAGTCAATTTTAATATTACTTTTTTTTTTTTTAATTTTGAGACAGAGTCTCACTCTGTCACCCAGGCTGGAGTGCAATGGCATGATATCGGCTCACTGCAACCTCTGCCTCCCAGGTTCAAGCGATTCTCCTGCCTCAGCCTCCGGAGTAGCTGGGACTACAGGCATGTGCCACCATGCCCGGCTAATTTTTTTTTTTTTTGTATTTTTAGTAGAGACGTGTTTTCACCATGTTGGCCAAGCTGGTCTCAAACTTCTGACCTCAGGTAATCTGCCCACCTTGGCCTCCCAAATGCTGGGATTACAGGCATGAGCCACCGTGCCTGGCCAATGATACATTTTATTTAACTCAATATATTCAAAACATTATCACTTAAACAGATAATTAGTTTAATAATAATTAATGAGATGTTGTATATTCTCTATATGTTGTGGTATTTGAAATCTGGTATGTATCGTACACTTAAAGCACATCTCAATTTACACCAGCCTGGAGTGTGGTCAGTGCCTACCTTATTGGACAGTGCAGTTTTACATAGCTGTATCAGCTTACATTTAGTTAATGTTAGTCTGTCACTTTTTTTTCCATCTTGTATTTGAAACTGTATTCTCAAGCTCTGTATCCTTATAAAAGGCACATGCATTATTTTATGGACTCTAAGATAAATATCAAATCTGGCATTGGGACAACTTTGAAATCAAGATGCATCTTATAATTAATGGAATGTTATAATCTCTGTCAGCTGAGTGGCATTTGTGACATAGTTGTCATTGCCTGTACATGCACAAGCATCATAGTTGTCGTGGCCTGTACATGCACAAGCACATCAAAACTTGAAGAATGGGTGTCAGTGGTTTGGCATCAAACTTCAGAAGAGCATAGTGGGACTCTTTTAGCCCCTAAGCTTCAAATGGTTGTGGGAAAGGAGTGGAGAAAGGTGTGAATCCAGTATGTTTGGCAACATTCATAAAGCAAGAATAAACAAAATAATTAGCTCTACGTAATCGCAAGGTTGTCTAAAGAGCACAGAACCAATGATTTTTAGTTATTTTATGGATTATTTTAGGAGTTGCTGAATTGCCAATGCTCTTGATAACATGAACAATAATAATGAGAAATAAAAAGGTGATTCATGAGAGCTGAGTGGATGTGATGAAATTTTACAAACACTTCAATTAATTTTTTTTTTGCTTCTATTTTACTTACTTTCTTAAAAAAAAAAAAAAAATAGAGACAAGGTCTCCCTATGTTGCTCAGGCTGATCTCAAACTCCTGAGTTCAAGCAGTCCTTCTGCCTCAGCCTCCCAAAGTGCTGGATTACACAGGCGTGAGCCACCGCATCCGGCCCCAGCTTCTATTTCACTTTCTATGCATACATTAGTTATATATGATTATTATATATGTCTAACTATATCTAAAAGAACCCTTTAAGCTAGCATAAAATGAAGTTTAACTGATCAGAAAGCTTTTGTCATAATTAATTGATAGCATTTCTTCTTTTCCCCTTAGATTTACATAATATAAATCTTACATTCTATGACATGTTAGATTTGATGAAGTAAGGTTTCTAGGCCTCAGTTCTGCTTTTATACAATGTGACCATCTCTTTTAATTAGTATGTTTTGTCCACTTAAATTTATTGTAATTATTAATATATGTAACTATTTCTATAATCATAGTTTATTATTTAAATACACAACACTTTTTCAGTGTTCCTTTTTTAGTCATCTTTTTATATATCTTTCCATTTTGGCAGGTCCTCACATCCCTTAATATATAAAATATTAAATTTGGGGCATTAGTAGATATTTCTCTCTCTCTCCCTCCCTCTACTGCACAGATATATGGTGATTCTGTGATTCTGATCAGTGATTCTGATATATAGATATCTGTGATTCTGAAAGGCAGAATCACAGCCTTTCAAAGATAATTATATTCTAATCTCTGGGATCTACGAATATGTCACTTTACATGGCAAAAAATTCTCTGCAAATGTGATCAAGGTTAAGGACCTTGAGGATAGGGAGAGTGTCCTGAATTATCCAGGTGGGCCCAATCTAATCACAAGCATCTTTAAAAGTAGGAGAAGGGGTCAGAGAGTCAAAGCCAGAGGTGACCATTTTGAAGAAGGATTGGAAAGAATCAAAGTTGCTACTTTGCAAATGGAGAACAGGGCCATGAGCCAAGGAATGGGACAGCCTCTAGAAGCTGGAAAAGGCAAAGAAATGGATTCTCCCCTAAAGCAGGGGGCCCCAACCCGCTGGGCCACACTGTGACCAGTTAGGAACCAGGCTGCACAGCAGGAGGTGAGCAGTGGGGAGACAGCATTATCACCTGAGCTCCACCTCCTGTCAGATCAGTGCTGGCATTAGATTCTCATAGGAGCACGAACCCTATTGTGAACTGTGCGTGCAAGGAATCTAGGTTGCATGCTCCTTATGAGACTCTGAGGTGGAATGCTTGAGAATCTTGTGTGGAACTGTTTCATCTCAAAACCAACTCCCTACCCAACTCCATCCATGGAAAAATGGTCTTGCATGAAACCAGTCTCTGGTGCCAAACAGGTTGAGGACTGCTGCCCTAGAATCCCCAGAAAGGAACGATACCATTCTCATTCCTTGATTTCAGCCCAGTAAGACTTGCATTGGACTTGATCCCACAGAACTGAAAGGTAATACACTGGTGGTGTTTTTAAGTCACCAGGTTTGTGTTAATTTGTCACAGTAGTAATAGAAAACTCAGGTAGAAGTTTTAAACACCACAAACTTTACCCAGTATTTGAAGACCTTTACTTCATATATATCTTTCATATTTTCTAGACTTGTCTTTTACTTGAGTGCTTTATCTATAATTGTTCTCAGGGTAGAATTTTGCACGATAAGTTTTTTGAAGTCTTTTATGCTTGAAAATATTTTGCCAGATCCTTATATTTTAGCTGTGTAAAAAATTCTAGGTCCTGATTCATTATTCCCTTTTTTTCTTTAAGACAGAGTCTCGCTCTGTTGCCAGGCTAGAGTGCAGTGGCGCGATCTCGGCTCACGGCAACCTTGGCCTCCCGTGTTCAAGCAATTCTCGTGTGTCAATCAACCTTCAGAGTAGAGGGGATTACAGGCATGCGCCACCATGCCCAGCGAATTTTGTGTGTGTGTGTGTTTTTAGTAGAGATAGGATTTCACCGTGTTGCCCAGGCTGTTCTTGAACTCCTGCCCTCAAGTGATCTGCCCGCCTTGGCCTCCCAAAGTGCTGGGATTACAGGTGTGAGCCACCACGCTGGCCCCTCATTTTCCTTTTTTTAAAAAACATATCTGCTTTTTCCATAAGCTTTTAGAATTTCTTTTTCATGTGATATTTAAGTTTTTCACTTAGTAGATCCAGGAGAAGTGTTTTTTTCCCCTTATTTCTTTTGTTTTGGGCTTTATAGATAATTTCATTCTAGGTCTTTAATCTTTCTTTAATTTTAGGAGTTTGTCTTCATTATTTCTTTAAATATTTATTCCTCTCTATTTCTATTTTTCTCTCTACTTTGGTGACTCTTTTTACCCAGATGTTAACAATTACACTCTTTCTTATCACCTAGCTTTACGTTTTTATTTTCTTTAGCTTTTTTTCTCCTTCTTCCTTTGTTGAAAATTCCTCAGTCTGACCTTCCACTACACTAATTTTCTTTTTTTATGTATATATGTATTTTTTTTCTCTTAATACATGTTTTAAATTTGTTTTGAATTCATGGTCTCTTCTAACACTGCTTCTGAGCAAGTCTGTAATCACTTGCTATTTTTCTTCATAAATAGGTATCTGCTCGTTTTAGCCTGTGACATCCTATGTCCTAGAAGTAGTGCCTGCTTCATTTGCTGGGAAAAGCTAAAGTCCATCCCTGACTAGGTGTTGAAGTGTGAGGAGTCCTGGAGGAGACAGTACCACCAGTCACAGAAAAGCACTCCTCTCTCCATGACTGGCTGGATGAAGCTGCCTTCAGTGGAAATACCGCTTCTACTGAAAGCAGGAGTGTATAACTGAGCCCAGGAGTATCAAGGGGGAGGGGTGGGGAAGCAACTGCTTAAGACTAGTCTGTCCCCACCCACTTTCTCTGCTCTTTACCTGCAAAGTTCTTCTTTGCTACAATCTGATCCAGCGTTTCTCCCCAGTCTCCTCACGTCTTCTAGCTGTTTAATTTAAGAAGATAAGAATGCAAACTATGTGAGCCTGGAGACAGAGACTGTTTATCTTTGCACCACAGGGACCAGGATAGGGTCTGGCATTTGGTAAGGGTCCAATAGATAATTTTATAGTGCATTTCATCACATGGAGGTAGAAAGATAGAGAAAAGAGACTGGGAAGTGTGAGTCAGGGAGAGAAGGGAAGATGAAGAGAAGTGAGTTCAAGGATACAAACACAGTTGACAGAGGAATGAATTGATAGTAGAGTAGGGTGGCTATAATTAAACAAAAATGTATTGTGCTTGGATGATGGATACCCTAAATATCCTGACTTAATCACTATGCTTATTATATATTTGTAGCAAAAGTTCACATGTACTCCATAAATTTGAACAAATGAAAATAAATAAGTAAAACTCAAGATTATAAAAAGCTGAAAAAAAATCTTTTTTGCAGTGAAATAAACTGAAATAGTTATTAATTGGACTGGGGGTGGCACAAGAATACCACTTACAAATCAATTACAAGCATGTATTGACAATTTAACAAAGATTGAAGATAGAAGGTAAGGCTATAAAGGAAATTTTAAAAAATTAAGTTCATCAGGTTCTACAGAAATAAAAATTATTTGTTCATTATTCATACACACGAAAAGTAAAACAAGAAGTACTCATTTTCTGTACATGTATATGTACATATATACATGTATATATGATTTTATGCCACTTCTATGAGACATTCAATATTATTGCCAAAACTTTTTCTCTTGAAACTCTTTTTAATAGATGCATTCTTTCCACTACCAGCCTATCTCGTGGTTTTTCTCTTATCATTGATTTCTTTTACTTTACTTTTTTTTTTTTTTTTTTGAGACGGAGTCTTGCTCTGTTGCCCAGGCTGGAGTACAGTGGCACCATCTCACCTCACTGCAACCTCCACCACCAGGGTTCAAGTGATTCTCATGCCTTAGCCTCCCAAGTAGCTGGTACCACAGGCGTTTGCCACCACGCCCAACTAATTTTTTGTATTTTTAGTAGAGACAGGGTTTCTCCACTTTGGCCAGGGTGTTCTGGAACTCCTGGCCTCAAGTGATCCACTCGCCTCGGCCTCCCAAAGTACTCGGATTACAGGCATGAGCCGCCATGCCCGACCGTTTTACCATTGACTTCTGCTTCCCAGTTTCCTTCACTGACTAATTTCTTTTCTCTCTACCATAGGTCCCAGGGTTCTGTCCTGGGCACTTCTCTCACTCTATTCTCTCCTTGCATGGTCTCATTAAACCCCAAGATTACACCTGTCACTTACATAATGATGCTGTCTAAATACATATTTGCAATCTTCACCTCTCCTTTGAGTTCTAGGCTTACTACATACTAGACTCTCCACCTGGAGTTCCCACTGGCACCTTAACCTCTAATATCTTCCCCCACCAATACAGTCTGTCCATCTTAGTAACTATTACCACTTTTACCCATGGCAGAAATCTTAATGTTGGTCTTGATGAGCATTTTTCCTCCTGAGTCACACCTAATTCAGCATGTCCATTCTACCTTCTTCTTTCTTCTTTAGTTCTTTACTATATCTTCTTTACTGAGCTGCCATTAGTAAAGTACTTGTTAAATAAACTGTAGTTTCTCAAAACATAATCCTGTGCTACTGTTAATAACTTGTGATTCTTCAAACATGTCACATTGCACTCTCTCTGTCTGGAATGTCTACCCACTTTACCTACTCTTTGTTGAGTAAGAAGGTTCAGCAAAACTCTGACTTGGTGGAGGAGAAAGTTTCAAGGTGGTAAGAATGGAGGCAATAAATTCAGTAACATCAAGAGAAACAGAAAGTCAGCCAGAATATGAGACGGAGTAGCCTTGTAGAGTGAGAAGCAGAACAAGGAGAGGAAATAGAACTGTTAGTTAAAGTTTCATTGTCTAGTATCCAGTTCTTGTTGGCCTGGCAATGGGGTCATGATTTTACAGTAATTATTCCATAATGAGAAAACCTACATGCAAATGAAATTAATAATAATTAGGGATTTTGGACTAGTCACCATATCCTTGGAAGAAAGTCAGGGGATGATGTTGGGAGGGGGTCTGTGCTGCAAACAGTAAACAAAATCATGAAGGAAAAGGAAATGTTGCATGTATATACAGGATTAACTTGGTCCTGCACTTGGGAGAGCTTTCTGGTACTGTGTACCTGTGTTTTTCCCACTATTTTTGGTCAGAGTCAGTGAAAACTAATAAAGCCTGTGATTCTGAGTGTCTCTCATACTCATGTTGCTATTGGAAGGAACCCTAGAAATCAAGAACCTAGACTTGGGAAAGATGCTCACTGTCTACCTGGGTTGGGAATAATCCAGGCAGTTTGCTATTGACCTACTCTTCCTGTCCTTGCCATTAATAGGTGACAAGGGGATAGTGGGGTAGACAGGGCAGACTCAAATCTATCCAAACCTACTCTAGGAATTAGAGCAAGGAGCTGACATCAATATAGGACTTGTTAAATAAACGGAGGTTTCTCAAAACAATCCTGTGCTACTATTAAAAATTAAGGTTCAAGGGAGGAAGGAGGGGGAGAGAGAAATTTTTCTGTACCAAAATGGTATCATCTTCAATATATTGCTGCATGGAAATAAAATAAGATGCAGAACAGTGATTATTGCATGCTAGCTTTTGTGTAAGAAATGGGAAAATAAGAATATATGTGGAGCATTTGCTATTATTTGCATAACAACACTAAAAAGTTACATAAGAACCTAATTCCTACAATGGAAGGAAATACAAACAAGGTGAATGAAAGCAAGATATCTTAATTGTGATTTTTGAAATTGTTTCAATATTTGAAATACGCAAATATTGTTCTATTGAAATAAAGCTGTTTAACCATTGCTGTATATCTGTCATCTCTTAGAAACATAAACAAAATTATCAGTTGATTATCAGATAACTGGCAGAGAGAGAGAAAGACATTCACGACAGTGTTGCTTTTAGTAGAACAAAGAAAAATAACTGTGATAGGCAACTGATCAAGCACAATAACGTGCACTTATGCAGTGAATACATGGAGTTCTTATGATGTAAATACATATTTATTAACAGTCATAGTGGGAAAATGTGATACCAAATAGTATGCATAGTATGATCTCTATATATGCAAATGAAAAACTGTGGAACGATACACCAAAATGTTAATTTGAAAATACAGGTGATTTTTGTTTAACCTTTGTTTTCTAATAAGGCTAACAAGTTTTTTTTTTTTTTTAATGTATCAAGTAAATAAAAGTCTAAAAAAATACTACCTGTCACTGTCGCTTGTCCTCTCTCTACTCATTCAGTAGTATGTCCTTCCCTATTTGCTACTACTAGCATATATCGGTAGTAGAAGGATTGACATTTATTGTTTACCATGTCCCAGTTATTGTTATAAGCACCTTGCAAGAATTGTATAATTTAATAATTAGAACAGTATCATGAAGTAGGAGTTCCTCTATTTCCATTTACAGATAAGAATCCCAAGGCCTAGTGAGGGTATCTACCTAGTCCAGGTCACGTGGATATAATCGGTGTGAATCATGAACCTAGACGGTTTGACTCTAAAATGTGTAACCACCATGAATAAGCTCTCACATTCCACAGGCACCGGTACTGGGTTCTTATCTCACTTCAGTATAACTATACGATTCTGGCAACCCTGGCACTCTCTTTAATTTCTGGGTTCCTGCAAACTAGCTCAGCACCTGGCTTTTAACACACAACTTAATGTTTGTTGGATGAATGAATGAATTTGTTTTAAAGCTGGTGTGGTGGTTCAGCTTTGGCGGCCCTCTGGATATGATTTAGTGTGATGGTTCCTAATCATATAGGTTGCTTTCCTTCTATGTTGCCTGTCAGAAACAACTGTCCAGACATATTACTCTGAAGTCCCTGTTTCTGACAGTCATGCATTCCTGTACTGTACAGTTGAGATATAATTTTTTATCCTATCACTAAGCCTGCCAATGAAAATTTATAACACATGTATTGAGTGCCTAGCACATAGCAAGCTGTGTTCTAGGCACCTACTGGACAAAGATAAAAATTCAGTTTATGATTGTAAGGAACTCATAGGCTGGAGCAGGAGGCAGGGGAAGGGTGTTATCTAGTCATTGGTTCATTACAAAAGAGATAGAAGAACACACAAGTTGCCTGAGAGCCAGTGGAAGAATAACTCACTTCAACTGGGATGGAGTATCCTGGAAGACTTCCCAGAGGAAGCGACAGTGACTGCACTGAGTTTCAAAGGATGAGTAGGAATGAGGCTAACAGTAAGGCAACACTTCTAATAGGAGCTTGAAGTGAAGAGAAGTCTGTTTTATCAATTGAAATTGTGAGAAAGTACTTTTCTGATAAGAATCCTAATCCTTTCTACGTGGATGGGTCTCTTCAAGTAGCCGGGAGAAGGAGGATTTAGAAATTGTGTGCAGACAGAAGTGCAAGCCTACGTGAGTGTACAAGATGAAAAAAAAAGACCAGTTACATTTAGTGGAACACGAAATCTTGTTACACATCACATCTTTGTTTTCTGACATTATTAACAGTAATTGCAGTAATAGTGAGTAGGCCAGTTCCCTCTGCTCTGGCTTAGGCACATGCCTTCCTTTCACTGATTCTGGTAACCACGGGCAAACGCAGTCAGAATAATGTCCTCAGTATGACGACTCATTATTCAGTGACCTGGAAAAAATTAACAAGCCTCAAAATAATGGTTTTTTTTTTGTTTTGTTTTGTTTTCTCTAGACAGAATTTTAGCCCTTGTTATTTCAGACAACATAAATATATGACAACTTCTAATTTTAAAAACCTTTTAAAAACAAGGGAAGTGCCTAGGCTTATTCTTCATGGTGCCCAGAGGCTGAAGCAAAATTACTACAAGTGCTCTAGGTGACCAGGTGAGGACCCGGGAAAAAACATCCTGATAGAGGACTGAGTTCATTTAGTCAAATCATCCATTTAAAAAAAAATTACAACTGCTTTAATTTCAGTTTAAGTACTGAAAACCATATCCCAAATTTCTTTATCTCAACCACTTTGCTTGTTAGAGTGGAGGAATTAATTAGAAGTTAATTAAATTCCAGGCAATTTTTAATTAAGGGGTTAAAAAACAATTAAGACAGATGTAGAATTGTTACTCAACTCTAATTAAGAGAGCAGTAAAAATCAACAAAATAATCCAATAAACTTACATTTTACCTGAAAAGGAAGTTTTACATCATCACTATCTAAGTAAACAAAAATTATGTGTGTGTATGTGGGGGGGAGGGCGGATTATATTTAAATATGAACAATTTGGGGAAAAGGTACGAGAGATGGTATCTTTTATCAGATCAGATGGGTATGATCTCATTTTTATTTCTTCTATGCCTTTAGTGAATTGTTTTCAAATCTCTCTTAATTGAACAGCTGGTAGCCTGGGGTGATCCTGGACAGGAAGTAGGTAGATCTTTATGTTTAATACACAGTGCATTCTTGGCACACATTAAGTGCAAAATACTAGCCTCTTGTATCTTTCACCAGGCAAGGTTATGGAGAAGTTTATTACAAGGCTTCTTTTACAATGAATAAGTATTACTTTTTCTAGTTAAATGATGAAATCGTACTAGCGATTCAGGATGGGTGTAATTGGTGTTTGATATTCAGAATGGTTGGCTAAATAGTACATTTCCCATCCCAAAGCTATATGCATCCTCTATTACCATCCCTCGTAAGGCTGGAATTGCTGAGGTGAAGGCAGCCATTGCCCACACACTGGGGAAGAACAGGGATAAGGTGACTGGATGTTAGGGCACCAATGTCCTTGAGCCGGAGAATCTTGGGGGTTGCATATCTGGCCTGTTTACTTGATTTTCTCTTTTTTGTGTCCAGCAATCAGTCTCTACCTCTGTCTCTGTCACCATCCCCAGGTCTCCCAATCACTTAAATTGTGCTCCTCAGTCACTTGAACCCAGCCTCAATACTCCGTACAACTTTTGCTGCCTGCAGACATGAAGTTTTCATTAAGACTGATATCCAACAGTCCCTGACTTACTGTTGTCAGACTTATGACTTTTCGATTTTACAGTGGTGCAAAAGCAATATGCATTCAGTAGAAATTGTATTTTGAATTTTGAATTTTGATTTTTTCCCAGGCTAGCAATACATGCAGGTCAACATTTTATTATAAAATAGGCTTTGTGTTAGATGCTTTTGCCCAATTGTAGGTTAATGTAAATGTTCTGAGAATATTTAAGGAAGACTAGGCTAACCTATCATCTTTGAAAGCCCAAATACATTAAGTGCATTTTTTACTTAAAATATTTTCCACTTATGATGAGTTTATTTTGATGAAACCCCATTGTATGTAAAGGAGCATCTGCATTAAGCGAAGATTCATGTCAATAGCTTCCTCATGATATTTAATATGTGACAGAGATGGTTCTGGCTCGGTGCTTTACCCTTGACCAGGGATTCCTGACCTTGGCATTATGGATATTTGGAGCTGGATAATTCTTTATTTATGTATTCATGCATTTATTTATTTTTGAGACAGGGTTTCACTTTGTGGCCCAGGCTGGAGTGCAGCAGCACGATCACTTCTTACTGAGGCTCGAACTCCTAGGCTCAAGTGATTTTCCTGCCTCGGTCTTCTGAGTAGTTGGGACTACAGGCAATTCTTTTAAGTTTTATTTTATTTTTAATTGACACATAATAATGACACATATTTATGGGGTACAGTATGATGTTTCTATACATGTATACATTGTGTAATGATCAAATCAGGCTATTTAGCTTACTCGTTACCTCAAATAGTTATTATTTCTTTGTGGTGAGAACATTCAAAATCCTTTTTTCTAGCTATTTTCTTTTTTTAGTTTTAATTTAATTTTATTTTTGAGATGGAGTCTCACTCTGTCACCCAGGCTGGAGTGCAATGGCATGATCTCAGCTCACTGCAACCTCTGCCTCCCGGGTTCAAGCGATTCTCCTGTCTCAGCCTCCCTAATAGCTGGGATTACAGGCACATGCCACCACGCCCAGCTAATTTCTGTATTTTTAGTAGAGATGGGGTTTCACCATGTTGGTAAGGCTGGTCTTGAACTCCTGACCTCAGGTTATCCACCTGCCTCGGCCTCCTGAAGTGCTGGGATTACAAGCGTAAGCCACCACACTATTTTGAAATATACAATATAATATTCTTAATTATTTTCACCCTACTGTGCAATAGGACATCAGAATTTATTCCTCCTATCTAACTCTAATTGCGTGCCTGCTGACCAGTCTCTCCTCCTGCCACCCTCCTCCTACTCTCCTTAGCCACTGGTAACCACTGTTCTATTTTCTACTTCTGTGAGATCAGGTATTTTAGATTCCACAAATGAATGAGATCATGCAGTATTTCTCTTTCTGTATCTGGCTTTCACTTAACATGATGTCCTCTAGGTTCATCCATGTTGCCACAAATGATAGAATTTTATTTTTTATGGCAGAGTAGTATTCTATTGTGCATTTATACTACATTTTCTTTATCCATTCATCTGCTGATGGCCACTTAGGTTGATTCCGTATCTTGGCTATTGTCGATAATGCTGTAATAAATACAAGAGTGAGGACACCTCTTTGACATACTGATTTCATTTCCTTTCAATAAATGCCCAGTAATGGGATCCGCTGGATGATACGGTAGTTCTCTTTGAAGAACCCACTTACTATTTTCTGTAATGGCTGTGCTACTTTGCATTTCTACCAACAATGTACTAGTGCTTTTGTTTCTCCACATCCTCATCAGCATTTACTTTTTTCCTTTTGATAATAACCCTTCTAGCTGGGGTGAGGAGATATCTTGTGGTTTTTATTTGCATTTCCTGGGATGATTAGTGATATTAAGCATTTTCTCATATACCTGTTGGCCTTTTGTATGTCATCTTTTGAGAAATGTCTTCAGTCTTCAGGTCTTCCATCCACATTCTAATTACATTATTTGGTGTTTTTGCTATTGAGTTGCTTGAGTTTTTAATACATTCTGGATATTAATCCCTTGTCAGATGTACTGTTTGCAAATAGTTTCTCCCATTTGGTAGGTTGTCTCTTCACTCTTATTTCCACTGTTGTGCAGAAGTTTTTTAGTTTTATGTTGGAACTGAATAATCCTTGTGGAGAATAATAATATTAACTCTGTGTATTATAGGATGTTTAGCAGCATCCCTGGCCTCTGCTCGTTAGATGCCAGTTGCAACCCTAAAAGCTGTGACAATCAAAACTGTCTCCAGACTTGGCCAAATGTGCCCTTGAGGACAAATAGACCCCACTTGAGAACCACTGTGCTAGATCTCTGTCCTATCAGGCATAAGGAGGAATTTCTGCTTTCCGGCAAGTTTGAAGAGTGCTGTATCCTATCTCCCTATTTCACACCTTGACCTAAGAGAAGAAAGAAATCCTTTTGTCACTGCACTTCACACCCCACCATAATAAATCAAACTCAGGGCAGTCTCCAACAGAAATCTCCTAAATTGTTTTGTTTTTTAAACCAGTTTAACAACTTTCTCTTGCCCTTACCCAATAGATTGCCAGTTTCTCTTTTGATGATTTTGCTGCTGGTAATCCATCTCTCTTTCCCTACTCTTTTGTTCAAAGAGATAACTTTTTTAAAAAAAAAGTATTTTTCAGGTCTCTGGCTTACTGGGAAGTGAGATCTTTTTTTCTCTATAGTGCAAGTCTCTCCATCATACTGGTTGGAATTGTTCTCCTTGTTGTCACCCCAACCCACACTCTTGAGTTTCCCTGAATGCATTACACAGCATTATGTGCATGCCTCCATCCTTTTATTTTGAGCTGTCCAGTCAAGCATTTGACTGGACAATGCTTTTTGTCCAGTTGGTCATAGAGTTTCCTGAAAAGAAAACATCCTCAGCCATAATCATTTCCACAGTCCTTCTCTACTTGGGAAGCCAGCTGTGTTCTCACTCTTTCCTTCTGCCCACCATCCCTCTTCACCCAGAGAAAACTGGCATTACTTTAAGGAAGTTGTTCCCACACTTTAGCTTACAGCAGAGTCACCCAGAGGGCCTGCTGAAACATGGATTGCTGGGCTCTAACCCCAGACTTCTAATCCAGTTTGGAGTGAGACCCAATAATTTGCATTTTTAACAAGTTTCAGATAATGCTTCTGCTCCAGTCATCTCATCTCGAGACCACTGCCATAAGGTATAATGGCAGAGGAAAAAGCCTTCCAGGTGAATCTGATTGAGGTAGGGTGCCCACCTACTTCAGGATCATGGGTTTATTTCCTCTTTTCTCCCGAAGATCAATGTGTCTTGACAAGTTCCATCCTGCCAGCAATGCCAGCTGAGCTTGGAAAAGGCTATGAAAAATTTCCAAAGCTATGGAACAAAGCTCATGGACTCAAACAAAAACACACAACACTATAACACACATACATTTTGGTTGTTCTACCCTCTGACAGGTGCATTTCCAGCTGTACTGCCTTTTAGAGGAATGTTTTGCCACAGTCTTTCCACAAAAGAGAGAACATTTGCTTACTTAGAAACTTATGGACATTTATTAAGTAACAGTTACATTCAAAGCTTTCTAAAGAAATCAAGGAGAGACCAGGAGACTTGGAGTGTAAACACCTGGACTCTAGTCTGGTTGAACAACCTGGGCAAGTCACTGCATGGCATTTTACAAATATTCAGTCTTCTTAGCTATAAGATGAGGAACTTAGATTTATTCTCAGAGGTCTCTTGCAGTGCTGCAATTCTAGAAACTTCCTTGAGCAAGAACACTGATAGGATCTGGCTCTAAGGTTGGAACATAGCTGACTTGAACACTAAAGGGTCTGCTCAAATGTGTCAAAATGAGGCAGTTCATGTCATCCTTTAACATACCAGGTACGGTCAGCTGAATAATGAACCCCAAAGATACCCAGATCCGAATTCCTAGAACCTGTGAATGTTACTTTCTGTGGTGTTAGAACTTTGCAGATATGATTATCTCGTAAAAGAGTAATCTTAAAAAGATATTGAGATGGTGGAGATTATCCTGTCTTATTTAGATAGGCTCCAAATGCAATCACAGGTATTCCTCTAAGAGGGAGGCAAAGATTTGACTACAGAAGAGAAGGCCATGTGATGACAGAAGTGGGGGAGAAAGTGTGATATAATGTGAGACCACAAGCCAAGGAGTGAGAACAACATCCTGATGGTGGAAGGTCCGGGAAATGATTTTCCCCTACAGCCTCCAAAAGAAACTTGCCCTGCTGACACCCTGATGTTAGCCTTTTAAACTTATTTCAAACTTCTGACCTGCAGAACAGAAAGATTATATATTTGTGCTTTTTTAAAGCCATCAAGTTTATGATAGTTTGTTACAGCAGCCATAAAAGATGGATACATCAAGCTTAGAACAGCATGACACTGTCCTGATCCCCAAAGTGGAAGTTTTCAATATGGATGGCTATAGCTGGTAAATCAGAGGGCTGACCAATAAATCACATTGCCTTCCCTTCAACATTAGAGCTGCCTTTCTTTAGGTCTTAGAGAGTTCCATTAGCTATTCAAATTGCAGTATCTCTCACAGGCACTCTGCCTTAGTAGATAATGGGTTTAGCCCAAGGCTTGGCATATTGTGGATGCTTCCTAGAAGTTATTACGGGCTTACTGTCAGCTGTGCACAAGGCACCAGGAGAACAGGGGCTGAAGGTGAGGGAAGATGGGTGCATGTAAAGGACCTGTCCAAGCCTACCTCCTCTGTTCCCTGAATTCCTGCCAGGTTCATTCTAGGACCACATACACATTACCTTATCAAGGCCCTGGGAGGACATTTTTGTTGCTATTGCAATGGGTCAGGATCATTCATTTCTGACTCTACCATCTGTCCTGTTGGCCATAGAGACCCACCAACACCTCCAAACACAGCCTGTGTCTATAATCTTCTTGGATATTCTTTGGTCTAATTATCTCTGGCAGCTGACAATCATTTCCCCCTGGCTCTCACCAGGAATCAATGGTGATAATAATAACCATGAGAGCAATCATATCTGTTTAGTGAAGGTCCACTACGTGGTGACCGCTTTACACAAAGTCTACCTAATCACTATAGCAACAATTCACGGTAGGTATTATTATAATATGTTCTCATACATAGGTTAACAGAGGCTTGGAGAAATGAACTATTTTATACCAAATCCTACAGGTGATCAATGATGGAACACACATTCAAACCAAGGTTGGCCTGATCTCACAAATGCTTTCCATTTTGCTGCATTGTTTCTGATCAAAAGAAAATGTACCCCCAAGTACTTAGCACAGTGTTTGGCATGTGGTAAAGTCTTAGCGTTGGCTTTTATTGATATCATTGTACATTTATGTCTATGGCTATGGCTGCCCATCAGAGTGTACATGGAGAAATGCCACAGGCATGGTGGCCTAGGGCCCAGCAGATGGAGAGGGCCCCTTTGGCCTTTCCACACCCCATGTCTTTGAAGAGCTTCAAAGCCATGCATATGCTCTTCTGCTTCTTTATCCTCCTCCCTCGACATACCTGATCATTTCCGGAAATGAGAAAATAAAGGCGCTGTAGCCAAAAGAATAAGGAGTGGAGAAAATGCATGCATAGACAGTCTGACCCTCTTAGACTGAGCCTCTCTTCACCTGGCATCCTGTCAAGGCAATCTCCCTCTCTCCCTTTAAAGGTCCCTATGCATATCTCTCTGCATGCACTGACATTGTCCCAGAAACCTCCATGCCTTCACCTTCTGCCACACACATACTGGTGTCTGAGAGGCAGAGGAGCTGACAGGCAGTAGGATCTGGGGAGGAAGAAAGAGGACCCTTTCCTGAAAACAAACATCTCTGGTTATTTTCTCACATCCCTGAGAGAGTTGAACAGGTAAGGCAAGCATGTGACACACATGGTCCCTTCCCCCCATCTCCAACCTGTGACAGGCATCACCAATGGATGGTAGCACTCTCCATTGAACTCAGACCAACGAATTGGAGGTAACACAGTAGAGGAGACTCGTTTGGCATGCCTAGAATATGACATGCATTTGAAGATGAGGTACTTACTCTGTGATCTCTTCTTAAGTTGTGAATCCACTTAGTAATTTCTGAATTCTACCCTTTCATTAAAGCCCAGGCCCCATCTTACGTATTTTGAGAAGCCACTCCTTATCATATTGTGGTCTCCCCTATGTTTCTCTTCTTTGATACTGATATATTCAAGGGAGAATTCAGAGTTTGAGAGGGCTGAAACTTGACAACAGTTTTGTAATATTTTCTATAGAGAAAATGAAAAGATAATTTAATTTTTCCTCTGGGTTGATCCAAATTTGTTTAGAAAAAAAATTTTGGCTTCAGGCTTATTATTAATTATGCCACGTAAATTTTCAAGGTGCTCTCTAATTTGGGAAAACCATTATCAATTTTATTTCATACAAGAGCTCTAAGATTTTAGAGCATCTCAAGTTTGCTGTGCAGTGTGTAATCAGAAACAGTCTTATGGGTAAATGACACTCATTGACCAGTTTGTCCTAATGTCCTCAAGTTTTATTTCTAAGTGGGATGCATCTAAATATCTAAAACCATTGTGGGCAACTCATCATGCCCTTGCAAAGGGCACCAAGCACATATCGTGGCACACCGAGTTAGGCATGTTCCTTCCCAAGCACTATGGGTGCGACCACCTCAGTGTGGGCAAAGCAATGTTCCTTCTGAAGCAGGAGCCAGGCCTTCTGTTCAGCTATGTGTCTACTAGCAGCTCTTCAAGGAGGCTCAGAGAGTAAATCCAATTCCTTTACAACAGATAAGAAAACCAAATCCTTGAAAAATGCCCTGTTACTTACCCAGAAAGTTGGAGGTAGAGCCTGGACTAGAATCAGGTAGATACACTCTAAGATTCATGCTGTCTCTCCCCTCTCCTTAGGAAGCTCAGCGTGTCCTGGGTATTTGATAAATATTCCTAAAGCTCAGCATGTACTGGGTATTTAACAAATATTCCTAAAGCTCATCATGTACTGGGTATTTGATAAATATCCCTAAGTTTCAGTCCTCTCAAAACATCTAGTAAAATGCCTAAAAGAATTCAAATGCATATCATTTAATGAATGAATGAGCAACTAAGTGAATGAAGAATATAGTTACAAGCATCTCCAAATATTCTGGTTGCTCTTTCTAATATTTTTTATATTAATGATGTTTTATATTAACAGCCATGCTTTATTCAACTAGATTTCAAGCTTTTTTTTTTTCCTCCTGAGATTAAAGTCTTGATGAAGTCATAGAATGTCAGTACTGGAAGACACCCTAACAATCATATAATTTAATCCTTTTTTGTATTCAGTGGATGAGGAAACTGAGATTGAAAACACTGAAGTTATTTATCTAGGGCCTTAGAGTAGTTCTTCTAAATATTTATCCTGGCCTTTTATCATACTTTTTAGTATTACAAGATAGGTGCTTCTCATTTCCTTTTAATAGGCTCAGAATTTAGAGTCTGAATCTGCCTTGAAATCAATCACTTCAACTGTCCCCCACCCCCTTATTTTTCACTTAAGACATTGGAGTATGTATTAAATATCCTGTGTACTCAGTGCCAAGGGGAAAGCAGAGACATGGTCCCTACCCTACCCTCAAAGAACTTAAAATCATATATCTTCATAGAAACACATGGCCTTATTTATGACAGGGCATAATTATGGGGAAATTTTGTCAATTTCCCCTGAATTCTGTATGAAATAAAAGTTACTTCTCTTTTAGACCACACCTTTTTCATTTTTAAATGAGACATTTGAAGAATGGCACTCTAAAAGCTAAATCATTTCAGCAAGACTGCCTGTCTGGACAATCAAATTCTACCCACATCAAGATGGGGCTGTCATTTTTATGGGTATTATTCATTAAATGGAGCATATCTTCATCTTTGGCCATTGAACTGGCCAAACACAGTTCATGTATTTTGTTTTTGTCTGCTGTGTCCGTGGGACTATAATTTAAGGGATGTGAATGGAACAACACAAATCAAACGCTTCCCCGCAAAAATGCTATGATGTGTGTCATGGAAAATGGCCTCAGCCAGTCCTGGGAGGCAGTAAAATGTGATGAAGAGCATGAGAGTTTGGTTAATAAACCTTAATGTAGCAAATATTTATAAATAATTCTTAAGCCCTTACTATATGCCAAGCACTACTAGACACTCAGAGTCAATATAATGGTGAATAAGAGAGAAAGAGATCCCTGCTTCTATAGAGCTTATATTCTAGTGGAGTAGAGAGGTCAAGAACAATAGCAAATCTACATAGTAATAAGCACTATGCAGAGAAAAAAAGCGTTTGATGATAAAGCATAGATTGGAGGATCAGGAAATGCTTCTCTGGTGCAGGGGGCAGGGAGTGACTTGGATGCTGTGATGACAAGAAGAAAGCAAATGAGAAGGACTTGGGGGAAGAGCAGGGAAGATGATCTGGGCAGAAGGAACATCATGTGCAGCGACCATAAGGGACGAGGTATGGCTCAGAAACAGAGCTTAGGCTGGTGTGGCTGGGGCCTGCAGGAGAAGAACAATAGGGCAAAGATGAGGTCAGAGAGGCAGGCAGGGGCCAGACAATGTCAGACGTTGTAGGCAGGGTGAGGAGTTTGGTTTTAACTTCAAAGGCAAGAGAAGCCACTGTAGGGTTTTTAGTAGGGAAGCCACGTGATCTAATTTACATTTAAAAAAATCGTTCTGGATGCTGCTAGGAGAGTCAATTGTAGGGAGGAGAAAGGGAAACAAGGAGGAAAATGAGGAGACAATGACTGTACTGCATGTGAGAGACAGTGGCCACTGAAAGGAGATAGAGCTGTCCTATGGACAGACAAGGCTACTTGACTCACTGGGTAGGTGAAGCTGATCAAATCAGCCTTCTAAGCATGAATTGCCTTACCTACAAAAAGGGTATAATAATGTCCACTTGGAAATTTGTTCTGGGGACTAAGTGTGATCATCCCCAGCACATACTAAGTATACGGTGACATTTTAGAAAACGAAAGGATAGTGTGCTAGCAATCTGGATCAGTAGTCAGCAAACGATGGCCCATTCAGTCCACCGCCTGTTTGTGTGGGTAAATTTTATTGGAATATAGCCATGTTTGTTTGTTAGGTATGGCCACTTTCACATTATAGTAGCAAAGTTGAATAGTTGCAACAGAAACTATAATGGCTGGCAAAGCCTAAAATATTTACAATCTGGCCCTTAAAATAAAAAGTTTACTGATCCCTGATCTAGATTGTAACGAAGAGTAGAGGGTAGAAGGAATGTAAGAGAGATGAGATGTATCTGTACAAGGAGGCAGATCATTCAGAGAAACATTAGTGGTGTGTCATGCACTATATTTTGTAAGTGCTCTGCCAAAGAGAAGGCCCCAGCTATAAAGACATGATTAATAAAAGGAAGCATTTAAAATAAACTTCAAATGTCATCATCACACAAATCAACCAATAGTATGTAACATTTATATAGTGCCCCTATATTTCCATTATGTTCATCAATAATTTTACTAAAATAATTCATTCTAGATGCATAATTTCAGGGTAAGAGAAGACAAGTAATGGAAAACAGATAGCAATAAATTGGAAGAACCATAAATAAAGTAGAGAGTTCATCCATGCAGTCAATAAATATTAATTTAGCACAAAATTTGTATTAGGTCCAGTGCTAGGTGGTGGGATATACAATGGTAGACATTACAGCCACAGTCCTTGCTTTCACGGAACTTTGAGTTTAATGTTTCCTTTTGGGGAAGTACTGCCCCCAGGTTCATATGAATATCTTTGTGTATGAAGAAATACCCTCTCCTCCCTCCTCAAGACACTTTATCTCCATGTGAAAGAAACATTCCAAAAAAGATTAATTTCTCTAGCACCTTAATTGCCATCTGCCAACAATTTTAATATAAATGTTCAACTCTACTATAATTATGATGTGAATGGCTCTGGGGTATGACACCCTCTGGAGTATAGAAACATGTTTAACTATATGCAGAAGCATGAAAGGTATGTGCTCAGGACAGAAAGTGATGATAATATGGAAAGAAGGGACTACCTGGGCTGAAGATTATGAAGACTGTTTCTCTAGTTTCAATTTTCACTAAGTTGGTGATCCATAATTATGGTTTTATTAGTAACCTGCAGATATCTGGAATAATTTCATATGGCTTTCCAAAACTTTCAATGTGAAATTTAAGCAAGCTATATACTGTACTTGAAAGAGTGGGCAAGGAGAAGAGTGTGACAAAACAAAATGATCAGTTACAGGATGTCCAAGTAACCAAAAATTTGGGGGTCTCTCTGAGAGTGGAGCCAGAGTTGCTGCACATAGTTTTGGGGAGTGTGTTGGTATGTTTCTATTTTTATTAAATGTATTTATTTTCTGGTTTAAATAGAAAACTCCAGATTTGAAGTTCAAGACTTCATATCACATAAGTAGTAAATGATTAGAATTCCTAGGTGAAGAAGTTCCATACAAGGCCATTAGAAACAGTTTTATAAAATACAAAGGCTAAAACAGGCAATTCCATAGGCATTAGAATCAAAGCATGCATGGAGTAGATCAAGTACCTTCATGATGATTATTTTTTCCCTCTGTTCAGAAATAAGATGAAAACAGGTATGAATTGAGAGAGCCTGATTCTGGTTTAGAATCAGAATGGAAGAATGTAAAGGGTGAAACGAGAAAGAACTAGGAGGAGTATGTGGGAAGAAACAGAAACAAAAATAATTTTTTTTTTTTTTTTTTTTTTTTTTGGAGACAGGGTCTCGCTGCTGCCCAGGCAGGAGTGCAGTGGCACAATTACAGTTCACTGCAGCCTCCACCTCCCGGGCTCAAGCTATCCTCCTACCTCAGCCTTGGAAATAGCTGGGACCATAGGCATGCACCATCATGCCCGCCTAATTTGTAATTTTTTTTTGTACAGATGGTGCTTGTTCAGGCTGGTCTCAAACTCTTGGGCTCAAATGATCTATCTGCCTCAGCCTCCCAAAATGCTGGGATTACAGGTGTGATAGAGCACCTGGCCAGATGAAAATATTTTAATTGAAAGTCTGGCCCTTTTTATTCCCCCAAATTCTGTTCTGATGGTGTCACTTGTTTTATTCCTCTTCCCCTGTGTCCTAGATGCCATGCCAATGAACAAAATAAAGTTTCTCTTTTCTTTCCCAAACACCCTCAACTAGAACCAACACAGTTCAATTCACTGGGAATTCAGGCAAAGATAACAAAGTTTGCTTTTCCTTATTAATAAGTGGCTAAAAGTTACCAGTTTATTTTCTGTCACTAGTTAGTTTTGCTTTATGTTAACTTTTTATGTGTATTTTTTAGGATTGATATGACCATGATACATATTGCCATGACTTTAAATGTTTTTGAAATCCCAAAGTGAATAGAAAGAAGTGATGAAAAGTTCTAATCAAAATGTGGAGATAAAGTAGAATGAATCACACTGATTATTTTGTCTTCTGTAACTCTGCTATGAAGTTTCTTATCCTATTTCATAAACTACTTTGGGGCTGGATTTTTAAAATCAACAATAAGTTATCTCAAATATGTTGAGTCAGACAATGTTTGTCATTTTATAGAATACATCAGATAATCTCTATTTCCTTTCAAATGTTTAGAAAAAACTTAAAGGATTAAGAAATGGAAATAGACACTAAAATAAGTTACTTAACCATATTCTACATGGGATTGCAACACTAACTCGATAAATAAACACTATACTCTCATTCCACTTGACTTTGATAAAAAGATTGCTAAGCCATGATCTTTATTGTGTATTTAAAAGTATGAGTTTCTACCCAGTCGAGACCATACTGGAGGGGAAAGGCCAAAAGCCACAGGAGAGAAAACATTTTGGTTCAACTTTGTGCTTGGTGAGCTGTTTTCCCTCACTAAATTCACAAATTAAGGGCCATATTTCTACATACTATCATACTCCCCATGGCTTGTGGTAAGCAAATATATATCTCTTCTATTTGAGAAATGTTTTCTATTACTTCTTTTGTGAAAGAAACACATATTCATTAAACATCATCTCTTGAACTTTACAAAAAATTTCTCACAGGCTAAAACTTTCTGTATTAACTCTTGTTTCCTTGTTTCTTGGAGATTTCATAGACACCACGTAAAAAACCAGCTTTTCTCTCTTGCTAATGGTCAGGTAAAAAAATTCTGCTGTTTAAACATAATTGTTAGTGTCTAATTATAGTAGAAACTACTCTGGAAGGAATAGTGTCTCATTGTAGCTGTGGGGAAATGTCATAAATTCAGAAGCTGAGTGAGGGAGAGGAAAGTACAATCCCATTTCTACTGATGGTTCTTGATAACAGTAGGTGTCTTAAGGACAGGGGATTAAATAATATTGAGTCACATAATATGAGACTACTTTTTTGCTTCTCTTTCCCTCCTGATAATGTCAAGGAGAAAGTTTGCATCCCGTTCTGGTTTTCATGCCCCTTTAGTGCTTGCTAAGTTTTCTTTCTAACAGAGAGGAGTTCAGACAGAATACAGAATAAAACAAGAAATGTATAATAATGTTTTCATCCTGTGTGTTTAGTGTAAGTGGAAGTGATTTTTCCTAAGGTACTAAAAGAAACTTTCTTTTAAAAATAAATGTGTTTAGAGCTTCCAGAGAGTGGAACATGTGGAGGTTTCTGGAGAGTGGCCCCTCAGGGAGGGCATGGAAGTTCTATGCTCCTTGCCCCATACCTTGCCCTATGCATCTCTACATCTGTATTCTTTGTAATATCCTTTATAACAAACTAGTAAATGTGAGGCACTATGCCATTCCTTATGATACCGAGTAAAGTGAGAGTCCTGTTGTCCACGGTCAGCCAGCCTGGGACTGTTGGGGAGGCTCCGACCATTTATCCACTGCAGGAAACACGACTGGAGTTTGACCAAATTTGTCCACATTGGAGGGAGTCTAACTGAAACGCCGGTGGCTCATGCATCGCACCATTTGAAGGACCCAACAGTATGACCACAGTGTCATCCTGAGGAACAGATCAGAATCTCCAGCTTCAAACAGTGGATGCCTGGGAAGGAAGATCTATGACTACAGACAGAAATCTGGTGGCTGTAATTGGCCAGTCATGGTCTATGTGACCTTGACTCAGTGGTTGTATTTCCTTGTACCTCAGCTTCCCTTTAATAAAATGGGATAAAGGTTAAAATATGTGTTTAGATAAAAAGTAAATTAATGTAAATAAAAACATTAGGTAACAAAGGTGGTACAAGAATGTGACAAACTAGAGGATCCGGTGGCTCACGCCTGTAATTCCTAGCACTTTGGGAGGCCTAGGTGAGAGGATTGCTTGAGCCCAGGAATTTGAGACCTGCTTGGGCAACATAGTGAGACCCTGTCTTTATGAAAAAACCAAAAAATTAGCTGAGTAGGGTGTCACGTTGCTGGTAGTCCTAGCTACTGAGGAGGTTGAGTGAGCTATGATTGTACCACTGCACTCCAGCCTGGGTGACAAAAAAAAAAGCCAAATGCCATGAAGTGACTGAGTTTGGAACCCACTGTTAGAGTTCTCTAAATAGAGATTAACTCACATTCCACCAGACTTCATCTTAATAAAAAACAAAACAAAAAACTTCCCTTCTTTTCGTTCTCTCTCCCTTCTTCCTTTCTACCTCTAACATTTAACAAAATGGATTGCTAGTGTGTATAATGTGCCTGACATTGTGTTAGGCATTGCAGACTCAGAAATGCAAAGATTAGTACATATATCATCCTCTTTCTCCTCAACCTGCTCAATCTCACTGGAGAGACAGATGTGCAAAAAGTATTCTACAGTTAGAAATGTGACATGCATGCAAGGTATAGTAGCCTAGAGGAGGAACAGTCAATTGGGAAGCAAGGGGAGGTGTCAGGATTCAACCTCAGGAATCAGTTCTACGAAATACAGTCCAAGTTCAAAACTACACCCTTCATTTATTCAGCAAACCTCGAGTGAGCCAGACACTGCATTAGGTCATGGTGATTTGGATATGAAAAAGATAATCAAAGCATCGAGAAGCATATGATTAAAACATAGGCAATGAAAGCAATGATTATCTAGGTCTATAATCCTTATCTGAAACCCCTGAAGGCAAATACGTTTGCGATTCAGAATTTTTAGAATAGTGATATGGTACACACACTGTATATCACATAATACCAGTAAAAGGGCCTAGGGAAGTACTTCATAGTTAAGACACAAAACCAGTCATACTAAATGGGAAAAAAACTATAAATAATCTCCTACCAATTCTGTTTAGGTTTCTAGTTTTTGTAATTGTTTAGATTTCTGAATTGCAGAAAATATTTGGGAACATATTCTTCAAAATTGTTAGAGGCACGCTGCAGGGTGTTTTGGCAGAACAAAGGGCAACAAACCACATTGTAATAGAAAAGAGTCAGGAGGCCGGGCACGGTGGCTCAAGCCTGTAATCCCAGCACTTTGGGAGGCCGAGACAGGCGGATCACGAGGTCAGGAGATTGAGACCATCCTGGCTAACATGGTGAAACCCCGTCTCTACTAAAAAATACAAAAATCTAGCCGGGGTGGAGCTTGCAGTGAGCTGAGATCCGGCCACTACACTCCAGCCCCGGCGACTGACCGAGACTCCGTCTCAAAAAAAAAAAAAAAAAAAAGAAAAGAGTCAGGCCTCCTCGAAGATGTATTTTCTGAGAGGAGTCTTGATGGATGAATGGGAGTTAACCAGGCAAGGAAGATGGGTGAAGCAGATAACTGGAGGATGAGGAGAAGGGTTTTCTAGGCAGAAGAAATGGCTTGTAGAAAGACAATGGCCTTGGTGTTTGCGGGGAACTGCAAGTAATTCACAATGGTTGTGTGTGTGTGTGTGTTGCCTGAGGTAGAGGGAGAAGGGAATGGAGATGGAAATACTGATGGAGAGCAACTGAGATGTAGTGGAAGAATTGGACAAGGACCCATGCTGAGTTAACCTTTATCGTGAAAGATAGAATGGGCTACTAAGTAAAATTTTTAACATTGTATAAACATATGAACAGATTTGAAATTTTAGACAAATCATAGGATTGGACAGAGCTGATACACTACACAAAATTAGGAGGATATTGAAGTCGTCCAGGTAAGAGATGACGAGAAAATGCAAGTTGGCGTGGTTTGGCACATAGTAATTGCTCAATAAATCATAGCCATTAGAGAATCAAAGGCAGGGATGTAGTGGAGATGTGTAAGAAGGGACATTTAAGGACTCAGTATCTGGTTGGATTGGGAGGTAGGGGGCAGAGTCTCCTCCCCTGACTTCAAGGTCTTGCTTGCTTGGTGGTGCTAGGCTAGGGAGCATTGGTAGAATACATGATTCTGTTGTCCTTGGGAATAGGAAAGGAGAAATGACGTTTTCCCTTTTGGATGAGATGAAATTGGGTTTGGGATTCAGGGTAATTGTCTTAGTTGGATTTGGGAGTCATTGTGTGATAGCTAAGCTTTAATGTGAATGAGATCACAAAGAGATAGCGCATGATGTGAGAAATAAGGCAGACGGAGGTCAAAATCCTAGAAGACGTTTAAGGAGGAGATAACAGTCAGCCATACGAAATGATCTTGAAAAAATAACCTAGATATGGTCCAGAAAAGGCTTTCATGGCTGTGGCAAAGAGATCAACCATAATTTGAAAAGAGAAGTTTCAGTAGCTGAGGAAGGGCAGAGGCCTGATGACTATAAATAAAGTAGTGTGCAAGTGAGAAAATAGGGACCCCAGTGTCAACTACTATCCCTTTAAGACACTTAGCTGTGAAAAGAGAAACAGAGAGGAGGACAAACTTAGAGACAAACATAGGCTGCATGGAAAGATTTTTGGTTTAGTTTTTAAAGGTAGGAGAGATGTTGCCAGAGTGTCAGTTCCTTCTTCCAGTTAGCTTTTCAGCTGTGTTGCGGCGTGCCTCGGGAGGAGGGGAAGTGTCTTTGATGCTCCTGAACACAAGTATTTCTCAGAAACAGACGACCAGATAAACAGACTGGCCTGGAATAGCTCTACAGGGAAGCACCTCTTTCTGGGCTTCTCTCCCAGGTGCTGCTGCTTGTGCTAACTTCCTGTAGAGTTTTTTCTCCCTCTATTGTCTGCCTGGCTGGCTGGCTGCTTGCCTCTTGTTTAAGATGGCTCTTGTGGCTGTATCGGTGCCAGGGAGTTGGCTTGTAAAATACCTGTGTCTGTGCAGGCTTTACCAAGGTGATGCACCTCCCAAGCCACCATCACCTGGCCCTTGTAGTCTGTATTGTCTGCTTCACACATTCAGTTTGGGCAACCAATTCCTATGAGTGCCCGAGGGGATAGGGAACTAGGCCAGGCACAGTGAGAGATAAAAGAAAACCGGACCTTTGCCCCAACGGACCTTAAAATCCAAGGCATAGGATAGTCTTGGGAAAGAATGATGACAGTGGTTCTTAACTTTCTGGGGACACATAAATCGTTTTGAAAAGTTGATGAAAATGATGTGCTTTCACCCTGTGAAAAAGCACACGGAATGTAACATAAAATTTCAAGGGGTTTATGGACTTGCTAAATTCCGAAGTGGTTTATAAAGCTCATGTTAAGAATGCCTAAAGAGTTATTGTTGCTCTATTAGTGTGTGATCTTGGCTAAATAATGTTTCTGAGACTCAGTTTCCAGATTGTGCTGCCTGTCTTGCAAGGGTTTTGTGAAGACTAAGGGAGAAAACATGAATAAAGTGCTTAGCACAGGGTCCAACACTGAGCTAATGCCCAACAAATGTTATTTCAGTTTAATGTGTGTTACGGAGAAAATGAGTAAGATGTTAGATGGGAGACATAGCTAACTCACTGCAGTGTTCTCTAGTAATAAAGTCATTCCGGTATTTAGTTGTTACTTGTTGGCAAAAGTATGTTTCCCATACTTTAGTAATTCCCTGCCTACCTTTTGAAGTTTTGCTTATCCCAGTCCCACCTGGACAATTACCCTTTTAAAATATTTTTTAAACATATATACTTGCTAGGAAAGGACTTCTGGATCCCTACCTTAAATATCATATAACAGTAACAATAAACGATGGAACTAAACAATGAAAAAGAAACATGTTATAAATTGTTACAAACATGTTATAAATTCCAGTTAGATACCAGTGCTTACCTAGGGCTTTGAGCCTGGGGCCTGCTCTGTGATAAAAGGGAGTTTACTGTTTGAGAGAGAATACTTCTCCTTGTATACAGAAGAACTGAAAGAGAATGCAAAAAGGAATCCATTTCTTACTATGTGATTCACAGTCATTTAATGCCCTGGCCCTGCTCGGTGCACTAACTAGACATATCTTCCGTGTAGTTCATCCTAAAGAGATATCCTCCCTTTAGGAGACATTAAGTGAGGGTAATTGCTCCCCTCGCCCCACGCCAACTAGAATAGTGAATTCTGTGGGGGCAGCGGCCTTATATCCACCTATCCCACCGGCCTTGTCCAGGACAGGAGTGCAGCAAAACCCTTATCATGTGAGCTCCTAGAAACAAGGACACTCAGAGGTCCCCTGCTCCCCATTCCGTTGCTGGATGAGACTCAGTGCCTCCCTCACAACCCGGACAGCTCCGGAGTTTAATATTTTAATTGGGCAAGTAGTTGAAGCAATCTGAGTGCTGCCAGGACCTCTGCGGGGTGGAAGGGAGGCTGTGGGCATTGCTCAGAAGCTATCTGCCTGGGAAACTGCTTTTATATAGATTGTACGCTACAGATTAATAATAATAATAATGCAAAAACAAAATTGCCTAAAGATGATTGGATTCCCTTAAGCCATGTTATTTTTATTATTATTAATTATTATTATTATGGGGAGTGGCTAATGAAACTCTATTCAGCAGCCCAGAGGAAAGAGGACTCGCCCTCCATCTCTTCCTGGAGCTGCCTCTGCTGCCCCTAGTCACCCTAAAGCCACCCGCCTCTTACCCTGGCTCCTGGGCCCCGGCCGACTGGATGTGATCCCGGGGAGCTAGGTGCAGCGCAGCCTCGGCCTCCGGCCCAGCCGCGCCTCTACCTGAGCGGGGCCCGCCCCCAGCGCACCGGCCAGCGCGGGCACCTGGCGGTAGCAGCGAACACAGCAGGAGGAGGAGGCGCCGCGCGTGTCGCGGGGCCGCGCTTGGCGTTCCTGAGTCGTGGTCGAACTTTTTTCCAAGAAGTCCCACGTTTGGAGGCCGGAGGAGCGGGACGGGGAGGAGAGACCGGAGTTCCTGGAAGGAGCAGCAACAGCAGCAGCCCCACAACATGGCCTCCTCCGCCTCCTCTTCTCCTGCGGGCGCAGAGGACTCTGCTCCTGCCCAGGTGAGCGCCGCGCCGCCCCACTACCTGTGGCTGCCTTCACCCAGGGGCACGCGGGGACCCGGGCGGGCGGGAGCCCGGGCCGGGGGGCCCCAGGAGCCCTGGAGACTCCCTGGAGTCCTGCCTTCCTGGGGGTGCCAGGCGGTGCCGCGAGGCTCCTGGAGGGCGAGCGGAGGGGACCCGGTTCCTGCGGATCGTGGGGGTCCAGTTGCGCCTGGAAGTTAGGACCCGGGAAAAAGGCGAGAGCTCGAACTCGGTTCCAGTGCTGGAGCATCCCCAGGAGAGAGGGGGCCCCGAGGACTTGGGGCTTCTGCTTGGAAACATTCGCCTAGAAAAAGAAAAGCGGGCCCCGGGCTCAGTACGCCCTCACCTCGGTCTCTCGTTTTGGGGCTTCTCTGTTCCTGGCTCGCCCCTCCAACTCCGTGCCAGGCTGAACCCTTCCTAAGGACACGATTGAAGCAGGCTGCAGAGGCTGCACGTTTGGCGGGGAGGAAATCACCTGGTTCTGAAAGTTACCTTCAGAGTTAGGCGTTTTTGTTTGTTTGTTTGTTTTGTTTTTTCTTTTTGTTTTTTGAAAGTGAGTCGATTTAACTCCCTAAAATTATAGAATATACTTTATAGATCGAGACAGAAAACATGCAGAGCAGGGTGGCTCTCGTGGCAGTGCCCGGGGATGACTTTGGTGAGTTTACCTTCTCGATCTCTGAGAGCCTTGTAAAGGCATGCAAACAAAAACACGAAGTAGAAATCGGGTGCCTGACGACCAAAACCGCAGCATCAAGGTAGTCTCCTTCTTTCCACCCCACACCCCTCAGCAGATTGCCACCTTTACGCCCGGAGGCATTTAATAGCAATTTTGGCCACGGTGTGTATAATGTGGCATGATTGGTTTAAAACACTCGCTTATGTTTGCATGTGCATAGAATGGCTAGGGAAGGGTTCCTGAGAAAAAATAGTTGTCCCGGTAAGGGGAGCTGGGGAGACAAATGAGAGGGTGAGGAGGGAGACTTACCTTTCACATACCTTTTAGGACTTTTGTTTTTTTAAATCGTGGGCTTGCATTACCTATTTTCGCCAAAGAATAAATACTACGTGTTTGAAAAATGAGGCACATTTGAATCGTCTTGAAAACAACAGCTCACCTAGTTTTAAGTTATGTAGAATTGCCTTTGAAACACAAATCTTGCACATGTCATGTTTTTCCTTTAGTTGTCATCTCTAAAAATCCTCGGGGAATCAGTGAGGAGTCTTCAAAAGAAGACTCTGAAGTTTCGACCAAGTCAATTGGTGGTTTTGATTGCTACCTAGATTCTGATTTTGATTTTGCTTGAGAGTGTGGGTTGTCTAATTTTGGAAGAGGTCACTTTCTCTTATTAATAAAAGCATAGAGGAGTCATCCTGGGGTTATACCGTACCTCATTCCAGGAGGGTAGGTCAGGGCAGGTAGGCTTTAGAAGGAGACAGTCTCAGAGTGGACACAGATTGCTGCTTTAGCAGTTCAGGCAGCCTTATAGTCTGCTGACCTGGGCTCAAACCGGTGCATGTTTAAGGAAGCAAATTTCTATATTGAAAGTGAATGTAAAGTTAAAACCACAGTTCTGAAACAAAAACTGACTGAAGCAAAACAATCCTTTGAGTATCTCCAAATCAGCTACTAATATCTGGAGGGCCAACTTCTCTTAGTTCTCAAATCAGTAGAGGATAAATAAGTGAGTTTTGAATTTGGATTGTAGTTAGATTGTTATTTATGATGGTTCTCAGTGTTCTTTTTGTTAAAGCGTAAATAAATACGTTTCATAATCTACACAGTGATGTGTTAGGCTCCATAGCAGATACTGTAGCTCAAGATCCTTCGGACAATGTGAAGGTCAATGATGTGTTTTGGAATCCAAGGAAACAGTGTGGATTCTGAATCTGTTTGCATTTTTGTGGTGGTGCTTATATTAGTGTATGTATATCTGTGGTTTTCTTTTTTTCAGTACTTATTTTTTTTCTTTTTACAGTGATCATGAGTTTAAAGAAAGTAGGTGTGCCTAACTCTAGAATAATATGTTGATAACTGAGAAGAATATAATTGTTATGGACTCTCAGCAGTTTTTCCCAGGTTAATCTCCAATTAGTTACTTCTTTATTTAAAGTTATTCATTTTTATGCACAAAATGTCTGTATATTTTTGTAGAATGTGTTATTATAATTATAGGGAATCTGTATAATCCAAATTGGAGATTATATAAAATTCTAGCCTATGTAAATAGCATTTTTACTTTTCTGAATGAAGTAAATACCTGAAACTGACGAATCCAACCATCCGACACTTTTACACAAGATTGATTCTAAGTTAGAACACATAATGAATTTTAATTGGAATGTTTAGCCTTGATACAACTTCCCCAAACTCACATTATTAAAGTTTATCCTTCTGGAAAGCTCAAGGTTACTAAAGATCTAATCAGATCTGAAGTAACTTTTCCCTGTATGTATTGACTGGGCTGCTGTTCGCATAACTATATCCTTGGATCTTGCAAATGTGAATGCCAGTCAGATGCCGGGTTAATGTCAAGGTACTTGGAACAATAGGACCATTTAATTGTAATTTTTAAATTTTCATCCAGTATTGACATGTGAAAATAGCTTAAAAATTTTCAATTGCCTTCTATCCACGATATAATTTTAAAAGTTGTTTTAATGTAGTCTACTTTCTCCTAGATATGTGTTTTAAGTACTAGAAGCTCAGCTGTTATTAGTTAAAATTTGAAAGTTCTATTAGAGCAGGCATGATGGTTTATGCCTATAATCCCAGAACTTTGGGAGGCCAAGATGGGAGGATCACTTGAGCCCAGGAGTTGGAGACCAGCCCTGGCAACACAGCGAGACCCTGTGCCTACAAAAAATGAAAAAATTAGCAGGGCATGGTGGCAAGTGCCTGTAGTCCCAGCTACTCTGGAGGCTGAGGTGGAAGGATTACTTAAGCCTGGAAGATTGAGGCTGTAGTAGGTGATAGTCACACCACTGCACTCCAGCCTGGGTGGAGTACAGTGAAGTGAGACCCTGTCTCAAAAAAAAAAAAAAAAAAAGAAAAGAAAATCTTTTAGCATTAAGTACAATATTTATTTGAGGACCATATATCTTTTTTCCTGATTAGCTCTAAAAGATGTGGTAACATTTCCAAAATCTACATTCATGGTTGAAATACATCCCGGACACTTGTCTTAGCATGCTTGAAGGTGGACAAACAAAATCTTCCAAAGGGTTTGTCCATTCAAAAGGACGTAGATTTTTCCAGGAGTTGATCATATTCCTCTTTGACTATGAGAGTGATATCAGTGGTACCAAAATAGAAGCAATTTGTTGATGTTTTATGGAAATTACTCCTGAATTTTCTCTCTTAGGGAGGTCTTGTATGGATTAATTACCAAGCGTCATGTGGTGTGATGGGCAAGAACAAAGCAATCACGTGGATGTTACATGTTTTCAGTTCTGAGTAGATAGTGGTATTTTTCCCCAGAATAAATTTCCTCTAGTATCTGATGTATATTAATAACTTGAGGCTAAGTGATCTAGTGTTTGGAGTTAGAGCTTTAAAATATGAAATAAATTATTTTTTTTTTTTTTTTTTTTTTTTTTTTTTTATCAGATGATGCTTTGGCACTGTCATTTTCAGATGGTGTTAAGAGAAGGGAAGTAATGAAAAATTGGCCCTAACATATATTTTGGACCTGGCCTGATAGGGGAAGTTAATTTGAATGCTAGAGCTGAAGTTAATTTGAATGCCATTGTTGAATTAAGAACTATGTGTTGCTAAATTGGAAAGGCTGTTTTCCTATGTGTTTTGAAGATAACTATGGTGATTTATTGGTAGCTATTATGTCATCTAGCTTCATTTCTGGGCTGTACTACTTCTCTGGGGGATGCCAAGGCTTCATGCTAAGGATATACTCTACAAGTGTAGGGCTTCTCTTTCCCCACTCTTTTCATGTCATGATGCTTTATAGGGAATCTGGCAAAAAGCAGCTGTGTGATTGCAGTGTTGCTCATTAGCATCAAACATAGGGCTTGATACACATTAACTCCAATTAATGTTTGTTAAATTAAGAACCTAAAAATGATAAGGACCTGATATTCAGATTTAGTAGCAGCTTCCATTATCTAAACAACATGTACTTTTAAGCTCCTATCATGTAAAAGGCACTCTTAGATACACAGTGAACACATGGGTTATGGGTTTTACTGTTAAGTAAAAAGAAGTATATAATCCAACTAGATAGAGAAGACATATGCATCTTGAAAATGTAAGTGCATTGTCTAGTAATAATAACAATCATGATTTATTGTGCCTCTCACAGTAGATTCTATGTACTTCACAATAAACTAGAGGGTAAGTATTGTTACCCACCACCCCTGGCATTTTCTACATGATGGCATTTTATACGTAATGAAATTGACCTTCAGGAAGACTATACAGGTTGTAATTTGGTAACCTGAAATTGGATTGGAACCTTTGTCTGGTAACTGATGGAGAGACCAGTGGTAGCAAAACCAGGAGTCAAGGAATGAAGTCCCCATTCTCCAACTATCTAGTTCTGTAACCTCAGAAACGTATCACCTCCTGGGCTTCCATTTCTTCACTAGACGAAGGAGAGGGTTGGAATAAAGTATTTCTAAGGTTTATTCCAGCTATAACAGTCTACGATTTAAAACAGTTTAAATGCTAAAAGAGTTATGGACAATTCGTAATAAAGTGATACATTTCCTTGTTTCTAGGAAACACTTTTTCTCCTCACATTGGCATTCCTTATGTTAGAATAGTTTTCCAAATGTTTGGAACTTTTACATTTTTTTTTTTTTTAAAAATGATTTTTTTTTCCCCGAAAATCTGATTTTAAAGCAATTGTGCTCCCTGTGATTGATGGCATCTTAGACGACAAACATTTGTTAGTTCCAACAGGAAGTGGCAAGATGGCATCTCAGTGAGTTTGGGCTGGTAATTGAATACTCACCAAAGAACAAGGACTTGGGTGTAGAAGAACGGAGACATTTCCCGTAGTAGGTGGAGACAACTGAGAATAACTGCTTGGCCTCTGTGGGTCCTTGAGGTTTTCTTTCTTTTTTAAAAGAAGTTGAAATATTATCAGTGGTATGCTGATAAAATGTCCCTAAAAGAAGAAAAGCCCTGAGTTGTAGCATTTGCCTATTCCTACCTCTACTATGGCTGATTTCAAGTTACCAACAGGCGATGAACATGGAGTTAGAAAGAGAAGCACAGAATTGGTAAGCACACCACTTACATACAGTGAGATGCACAGATTTCATTTTCGGTTGGATGAACAGTTTTTTTTTTTCAAATTTATATGACACCAGGTATCAGGCACACATGGTGAAGCACAGATAAATAACTAGTTCTTACTTTTCAAAATGTCATAGTTTAGCAGACTGTTTCAATGAACTTTAAAGTAGAGAAAGGGCTCTTGCACTGAGAATAGTTGATTAGGTCTCTCTTTTTCCACTGAGAACAAAATAAATACCAGGTAGATCCTTAAATACCTAGATTAGATATGAGAGAACTGAGGTCTGTAACTGGCTTATTTGATGTTAGGATGATGGATTATGATTTTTAAGACCCTATTTCTAAGGATGTCAAGTTAAGCATAATAGGTTCTTGTTCTGCTTGTGTATGTGTTGCTATGTGTACGTGTCTAATTATCACCTTTACTGATGTATAATTCACATACAATAAAACTCACTACATTTAAGTGTCCAATTTGTTGAATTTTGACAGTTATCACACCCTATCACAATAGAATATTTTTTACTAAGCTGAGAAGTTTACTTGAGTTCTTTTCCAGTTAAACTCCCAACCCTCCAGGAGACTGCCATTCTGATCTCTTTCGCTATAGATGAGTTTTGCCTATATACACATTTTAGTGTCTAGCTTCTTTCTCTGAGCATGATGTTTTTGATATTAATCCACGTTGTTTTAGGTATTAGTAAATTATTCCTTTTTATTGCTAAGTAGTATTTCATTGTATGAACATGCCACAGTTTGTCCATTCACCAGACATTTGAGTTGTTTTCAACTTTTGACTATGACAAATAAAGATACTTAGAACATTTTTGTACAAAAATCCTTTACCTTTCTTTTGCTTGCGGGGATTATGTAAGTGCTTAAGACTGAGATTGTAGGATCCAAGGTTAGCATATACTTAACTCTGTAAGAAAATATTCATGTCTTATCTCACATCTCTAGGGAATGAAAGGTTTTAGATCAGAATGGTAGGGTAGAGGAAAACCCATTGGGGAAATTGTTCCTTCGGTGTTTACTTAATCAGAGAATTTTTTAAATGCAATTGTAACTATTGATGAAATGTGAATATTGAAAAAAGACATTGATGTTAAATAAGACTTTACAAGCTTGTAAAAGAAAGTATAGTTACAGAAGGAAAACAAGTTTTTAAAAACAGCTTTATTGTGATATAATTTATATACCATAGAATTCACCCATCTAAAGTGCTCAATTCAGTGAATTTTGTATATTTACAGAGTTGTACAACCACCACCACAGACTAATTTTAGAAAATTTCTATCACTCTCAAATAGGAAGTACCCATTTACAGTAAAAAAGAAAAGAAAAGAAAACAAAAACAAAACTATGGTTTTAAAGTTAGGAAGAGTTATGTTTTAGTCTGAGTTTTACTGGTGTAGCAACTGCGTGACCTTGGTAAACTGAATCTCAGCTTCCACATCTTTAAAATGGAGGTGAAGCAGCTCCTTTACAATATTTGGATTATAACTAATGCACATAGAGCACTTGGTACATAATGAATATTAAATAAATGGTAGTGTTTGTTGTTGAACCTTGTGTGCATCGTTGTACTTTCTGTGACATTTTGTTCATATCCTTATGTCTGCCTCTGCTACAAATATCTTTGAACCTATCTTTTAGGCAGAAATTAGATGGAGTGGAAAGGAGAAACCTGGACTTTAATGAGCTGGGGTTTTCTGGCTGTACGATTTAATTGCTTGACTTGGCAAATCACTTGACTGTGTCTGTTTTTTTATATGAAGAATTAAAGTAATCACATCCATCTTGTGGGATTGTTCTAAGTGTTTGAGAGAAGCTATATGATGTGCTGATATAGTAGATGCTCAATAAATAGGAGCTGTTCTTCCGTGATATCAGAAGCTACCATCGTTGAAGTAATTACAACATTCAAGGCATACATGGAAAATTTGGATGTGAACTTTGTGCATATTTGCTGTATAATTTTTATATTTTAGGACTAGTAGAGGGCCAGGTACATAGTTCTTAATAAAATATTTGATGAAATAGATGCATAGATGAGTAAACAAGAAAAATTATTTTCCCCATTCTTTTTCAGTTTCCCCATGTTTGGGTATCCAGGAGAAAGTTATATTTTCCAAGCTTTAGGCTCATTCACTTATCTCCTTTCTTTTTGGGGCTGGGATGGGGGGACAATAGTTAGAAACTTTCATTATAAGAACAAAAATAACACTAATTGCTTACCTTTGTAAGCAGCTATTTATGTATTTTAAAAAGTACTCTCATGTTATTTCTTTGCATTCATGTCTCACAACAACCATATCAGGTAGTTGAAGTAGAGAGTCTCATTTTATTGAAAAGAAAAGCAAGGTTCAGAGGTAGACTTGTTCCTGGTTCTTATGGAGCTAATAAGTGTAACAACAAAGCCAAATGAGGGAAGGAAGGAATAAATACGAAGCCTTGTGCTGGTGGAAGCATATTGGGGGCTGCTGTTCTGGGAAGCAATCTGGCATTACTTAAGCAAATTGACTAGTTATCTACTCTGTGACCCAGCAATTCCATTCCTACAGGTGGACACAGGAATGTGTACCAGAGGTCCCCAAGAGGACATATCCAAGGTTGTTTACTTCTGTTTTTAGTGGTGGAAGGGAATGGGAGGTAACTGAGTGAGCATTGCTTGGGGGAGAGGAAAAATGGTGGTTGCATGTCATGGAGTTGTCTGTAGCCGTAAAAGCAAAGGATTAGATAAACAGAAGGAACTCAAATGGATTTTAAGAATATAGTGCTTGGTGAAAAAGTAAGAGTGTGAAGTACATAAACATTAAATCCTTTATGTGAGTTTAAAATTCATTAGCCCAGCACAGTGCACATTTTGTAAGAGTACTTACATAAAATGCATCTGACATAAAGATACTCTCTAAACACATTAGAATGGCTGCCTGCGTGGGACCCAGAGCATGGGAGTGGGTATGGAGATAAAAAGGAATAAAGAAAGAAAATAATGATAATGTGCCATGAACCAGGAAGTATAGTTAACTCAACCCTCTGGATGGTGAAGTTAAACAAAACTAGACAATACGTTGTTATTTGATACTGTTTGAGTTCCTTTTATTGTGATTAACTCTGTTACCACAAGGCTTAACCAAAGAGATCCTCACATTATCATTATATGGGATGGATGTTCCAAGTGAAATAAAATTTGCGTTGGTTTTCTAAGTTTCAAGTGAAATTTCAGAGTAGTATCTTTTTCTTTTTAAAATGTTTGCAAGACAGTACATTTTATTTAGTGTGATTTAAAAATTAAGTTCCTTGCTAATTTTGCGTTTTGGATAATAGAGACTGATGTGCCATATAGTACTGTCAGTTTTTACAGAATTAGAATGTAATACGCTAAATATTTAATTCTAAAGTGATATTTCAAGTGTTGTATCTTTATCATACTTCATGGATTTAGAAGGTTCTCAGTATCGTATTGTATCTAAAAATAGTTTGCTGTGTGTATACTATCCTTAAAGGATTTCGATATGTAAATTTTGGGGGGAGGAAGGCAAATATATCACACTCTATTGTAATGCTTGTTTTCCAAGTTAACTTGGAAGTATAATAGATCACCTTTTTGTGGTGGAGGGGACTAAAAACAATACAGATTTACTAGGTGCAGTTCTGGAGGCCAAAAGTCCACCGTAGGTCAGCAGGACTGTGTTCCTTCTGGGGGCACTAGAGAAGAATCCATTTCTTTACTTTGTTCCACTTCTAGAGGCTGCCTATGTTTCCTGGCTCTTGACCCCACATCACTCTGACCCCAGCTTAGTCATCACATCAATCAGATTGCTTTTCAGTTTATCTTCCCTCTCTACTCACTATTTGTAATTCTGAGATGATAGTTATGGCAAATGGCTATAGTTATGTTTTATGTATGCTGCACATTTTTGTAAAATCAGTTATCTTGGTTGTTTAAAGAAAGGGGCCCTAATGGTTAAAAGTTCAACTCAAAATAGTCAGCCTTTGAGTGTCTACCCATTGCTACTGTAGACGTGTTGCTGGTATTCAGTAGGAGAACTCTTCTGAGAAAACAAGGTCACCCAATTATTTTAATGATAGGTATAGAAGCTGGAGAGAAACTGATTACATCTTTGACCCCAGTGTCCACTTGTTTGTGAGTGGCATACAGGTGAGAATTTCAGGGTTATCTGTAAAATGCAAGGAAAGTCTTAGCTCTTGTGTAAGAGTCTCATCTATACTAACACTTTGTTGTGTAAGTGTGCCTCTTATAAATATCAATGAAATGTTGACATCAAAGAATGAATTTCAATGCTGTGTTTTGGTTTTCTCCACAACTGAAATGAAATAGAAAAGGAAGCTGTTGTGATCTTCAAGAAGGGATACAAAGAATGTCCAGAGTGCAAGTGGTGAAAATTAGATTCAAGAGCATGATTCCGAATTGTTCTGCCATTTAGTTTCCTCATATGCAGCCTGGGAATAATAATTCCTACTTCCTCTCAAGTCATAAGGATCAAATTGTATGATTAGGTAATTAATTCAAATTGCTTAGTGCTATGTGAAAATATTGATATAAGATGTTTTTAATGTACTCTTTAAAAAATGAGCTGCTCTTTTCAATGTAATAGTTTTTCCATTGAAGTAATTTAGTGTGTTAGTT
>NC_045442.1:56677598-56725098 GCF_002776525.5 Piliocolobus tephrosceles | reverse complement strand
CTCTCTGAATTACAAGCTATAACCGCCAAATAAACTATAATCACTGAATACTTTGTTACTCTTGTTATTATTTTAGAGACTGGGCGGGGGGGGGGGGGGCCTCACTATGTTGCCCAGGCTGGCCTTGAATTTCTAGGCTTAGGCAACCCTCCTACCTCAGCCTCCTGAATAGCTGGAACTACAGGCATATGCCACTGTGCTTACTATTATTGCATGGCAGGTCTTCTGGTGATATATTCCCTCAATTTTTGTCTGGAAAAGTCTTTATTTCTCTTCCTTTTAAAAGAATAATTTTCTTGGAAGTGAAAGTATAGGTTGACGGTTTATTCTTTCAACACTTTAGATATTTCATGCCACTGTCTTTCTTGTGTGCACAGTTTCTGAAGAGAAATCTAATGTGGTTCTGTGTTCCTTTTTAGGTAAGGTGTTTATTTCCTCTGACTGCTTCCAAAGATTTTCTGTTTATCTTTGATTTTCTGCAATTTAAATATAATATGTGTAGATGTAGATTTTTTGGTATCTATTCTGCTGGCATTCCCTGAATTCCCTGGATCTGTAGTTTGGTTCCTGTCATTACATTCTGAAAAATTTTGGTCATTATCTCTTCAAATATTTCTTTTGTCCTTTTCTCTCTTTCTTCTCCTGGCACTGCCATTATGTATTTATTACAACTATTGTAATTGTCTCACACTCTTTGAATATTTGATTTCTTCTTTAAAAATATTCTTTTTTCTCTTTGTATTTTATTTTGGGAAGTTTCTACTGACATCTTGAAACTCACTAATGCTTTCCGCAGCTGTGTCCAGTCTACAGTTGAACCTATTAAAGGCATTCTTCATATCTGTTACAGTGTTTTTTGTTTTTAACATTTCCATTTGATTCTTAGAGTTTACATCTCTCTGCTTACATTACCCATCTATTTTTTTTGTGTTGTTCACTTTTCCCATTAGAACATGTAATTGTTATTTTATGTGTCACCTTGACTGGGCCAAAAGATGCTCAACTAGCTACTTAAACATTATTTTGGGATGTGTTTATCAGAGTGTTTCTGGAAGACATTAGCATTTAAATTGGTAGACCTAGTAAAGTAGCTGGCCCTCCCCGATGTGGGTGGACATCATCCAATCTGTTGAGGGGTTGAATAGAACAAAAAGGCAGAGGAAGGCTGAATTTGCTTTCTGCCACTAGTTGAGCCGGAACATCAACCTTCCCCTGCCCTTGATACACCTGGTTTTCAGGCCTTCAAACTTGGACTGGAATCTGCACCAGTGGCTCTCTGGCCTTTGAGCTACACCACCGTTTTTTCTGGGTCTCCAGCTTGCTGATGGCACGTTGTGGAATGTCTCAGCTTCCATATTGCATGAGCCAATTCCTTAAAATAAACCATTATATAGATGACCCTTGAACAACATGGGTTTTAATTGTGTGGGTCCTCTTATGTGTGACTTGTTTTAAAAATATATTGGAAAATATTTTTGAGATTTGCAACAATTTGAAAAAAACTCACAGATGAACCATGTAGTGTAGAAATATGGAAAAAAATTAAGAAAAATGTATGTCATGAATGCATAAATGTATGTGGATACTGGTCTGTTTTATCATTTACTATCATAAAATATAAGTAACTCTATTATAAAAAGTTAAAATTTATCAAAACTTATAAACACAGACCATTCATGGTGCCATTTACGCTTGAGAGAAAGGTAAACAACTGTAAACATGCAGTATTAAATCCTAACTCTATAAAATTACCTGTATTACATACTGTACTACTGTAATAATTTTGTAGTCACCTCCTGCTGTTACTGTGGTGAGCTCAAGTGTTGAGTATCTGTTTAAAATGCCCTGTGATGCTAATCATCTCCATGTGAGCAGTTCATCGCTCCAGTAAATTGTGTATTACAGTAAAAAGTGCTCTCTTACAGTTCTTATGTATTTTTCACCCTGGTTAGTGCAATACTGTAAACCTTGAGTAACACTGTGGGACCCGTACAAAGGGCCACTAGTGATGCTGAAAGTGCTCCCAAGAAGCGGAAAAAAGTCATGTCAGCAAAAGAAAAAGTTGAGCTGCTTGATATGTACCTTAGATTGAGGTCTACAGCTGTGGCTGCCCATCATTTCAGACAGATGATTCATCTTGTAAACAGATGATGTAAACTTATGATATTAATAAGTACAGTAAGGAACTATAAATATATTTTCTCTTCCCTATGATTTTTCTTTTTTCTTTTCTTTTCTTTTTTTTTTTTTTTTGAGATGGAGTCTCACTCTGTCAGCCAGGCTGGACTGTAGTGGTGCAATCACGGCCCACTGCAGCCTCAAACTCCTGGGCTTGAGCAATCCTCCCATTTCAGCCTCCTGAGTAACTGGGACCACAGGCATGTGCTACCATGACTGGCTAATTTTTATTTTTATTTTTGTAGAGACAGGGTTTCACCATGTTGCCCAGGCTGGTCTCAAACCCCTGGGCTCAAGGGATCCTTCTGCTTCAGCTTCCCAAAGCACTGGGACTATAGACATGAGCCACTGCACCCAGTCATGATTTCCTTAATAACATTTTCTTTTCTCTATCTTATTGTAAGAATATAGTACATAATACATATGACATACAAAATATATGTATATCAACTATTTAAGTTATTGGTAAGGCTTCCAGTCAACAGTAGTCTAGTGGTAACTAAGTTTTTGGGGAATCAAGGTTTTGCACAAATTTATGATTGCTCAGGGGTGGGTGCCCTAGGCTAATCTCCATGTTGTTCAAGGGTAAACTATGTAGATAGATATAGATATGGATATAGATATAGATATAGATATAGATATAGATATAGATATATCCTATTGGTTCTGATTCTCTGGAGAAGTCTAATACAGATCACTTAGTATATTCATCATTCTTGCTTAAAACTTCCAGTCTAATAATTCAAACATCTCTATCATATCTGAGTCTGGCTCTGATGCTTGCTACATCTCTTCAAACTGTTTTCGGCCTTTTAGCATTCTTTGCAAGCTTTTTTTGTTGTTGTTGCTGTTTTGTTTTTGATAGCCAGACACAATGAATTGTGTACAAGGCACTGAAATCAATAGGCCTTTATTGTGAGGTTTTGTGTTTATCTTGCTGGAAATCAGGTTGTGTTTACCGTTTGATGTAGCTTTGGTGTGGTGGCTGACATATCCCATAGTGTCTTTGTTTTTGTCTCTCCTGTTGCCTTGAGGTTTCCTTAGAAACTTCCCTTTCTTAAATAGGGTTTGAGGCTTGCAGTTCTTTCAGGTGTAATTTCCTGTTATTACACATAAGCCAGATTGACTGGGTCTCACTCAGTCTTTTAATGTCCCTGTACTCCTGAGCGGTGACCTTCACAAGTGCTTCTCAGCCTTTCTTTTCCCCTTAGGTGAGACAGAAATGGTAGAGGGTACTGGAATTGGGTATTTCTTTTCCCTCAAGTGGATTAGGATCTGGTAAATCCCAAGTCAGTTAGGCTCTGGCAAATCAGATTCCATTGAGGAAACTTTATTAAGGAAAACAGAATGTTCTGGGTGTATTTCAAAATGGCTACTTTTCCCCTTCTGCTGCTGGACTCGTGAGAGGGGTTTTCTTCTATCTGCTCTGAGAAACTTGTGGGGCTCTTGAAGGTAAAAATCTCTACCTTTTGAAACTCAACTCATTATTCGGGGCTTATGTTAAATGTATTCTCCCCTTTGAAGTTCTGTTTTGACCATTTCTTCTCATGGATTTTGTTTTCTCACCTTTGGGGTTGTACCTCTGACATTCCAAAAACATGGAATGCATTGAATTACATTCAGCTTTGTGTTTCGACTTAAAGAGAGGATTTCTCTGTAGGTAGGCAGGATAGTCTACCTGTTATAGCAGCAAAGGAACTTTGAAGACAGATGGGAAATTAAACTCTGGTGGATTACTGGAATTCTGGACTTGACTAAGGTTTGGGTATCTTAGCAAGGTTAGAGGTAAATAGGATAATGAGACAGCCAAGTAGGACGGGCTCCCTGGCAGAACCTCTGACAGCCTGCACATTGGGAGGAATGCACACGGGGTAGAGACATGGGAAGGTCATGTCCTTTGCAGTGGGGAGGAGCCTGGCCTCTCCTGTCCCAGGGTGTGGTACCTGGGATTCGATCTGTGAGGCGGGAAGCGCGCTAGCAGGATTCTGGCTTTGCAGAGTGTCCCTGTTTCCCTTTTTTTCCTTTTTGCCCAATAAATCTCGTTGTTCTCACCCTTCAAATTGTCTGCGAGCCTAATTTTTTTGTGGTTCTGTGACAAGGATCTTGTCTTTAGCTGAACTAAGGAAAACTTCTGCAACAATAAAACTTCTGGAATGAAGTTTTTATTTAGGAAAGAAAGCACCAACAGCAAGATGTACAAATTGCTAGCTTAAAAAAACTCATAATATGCACAGAAATTGTTTCAAAATCAACTTGAATTTTTAAAAAATCGGCATTTTAAATTCCATAATCATGTCTAACTGTATTAGAACTGTATTTTGTGGAGTTTCAGGAAAACTTTCTACGCTGGCCGAAGTCAGAGTATCTGTAGTTCTGCCACATTCTATTAATTATTATAGTGTTTTTTCTTGATAATTTTAGATTTAAATCACTTTATCAAGGTTACAATTGAGGCTCTAATTTTACAAACCTGCTCCACACTTGTGTTTGTATTAACTCAAGCAAGGTAGCCAATCTCTTAACTCAATTGAAATGTGACAAATGGGGTTTTAAAGTGAGTGGTTAAAATGTCATATTTTGATATAAGATTTCATATTGATTGGCTTTTGAGAATTCAGATTTCAAAAATTGAATGATTTTATGTAGCTTGTTAATAATTTCATATTAGGATATCTGTAGTCTAAAATTAGATTTTACATTAATCAAATTATTCAGTGATTTTTGACTATAAGATTAGGGTTAGATTGTGGGTTTTTTAAAAATTATTTTTTGGCAAAAAAAATGGCATTACTGTAATTATTGACTATGAACTCCTAGAATTTATAGTGAAAGAATAGTTACATATAAACATACATTTATATATTATTATTGGATTTGAAACATAAGCATGTATATATGAACACACATATATACCATCTTCATTTGCTTTGGTTTCAAATATATAGTCAAATTATGTTCAAAGTATGCCTGGGAATGTCAAGTTCAAACTAATTTACAGACCTGAACTTATTGTGATTTAATTATTTATTATGTGTTCTATAGGTTGTTTGATTTGACTTTGTTAATTGTCTAATAAACCTGAACAATTTGGAAACAATAGTAGTAATTGCGGCCATCTTAAGAACAATGAAGGCCATAGAAAAAGATAATCCTACTACTCATAAACATCTTAAGCTTTATTATGCAAACATTATCCCTACTATACTCTAAAATATGAGGGAGAGATGAAAGAGTAAAGAAAGAGGAAAGAAACATGAAAAGCTGCGCAACAGTCAAAGACAGGTTTATTTTGGAAGAATATACCTGAGAGGGGCTTCTAGTTGATTTTGGTCAGCAGCATTCTCTCTTACAAACTAAGAGTATTTATTGGTGAGGGAGCTTATCACAGGCTTGGGATGTTTCTGTGTTGGGGAGAAGTTTATGGCAGGGTTGGAATGTCTCTGGTGAGAGGAGAGGTTGTCTTGAGGCTGACATCTCTCCGGCCGGGAGGGAGGTTACCTTGGGGCTGGCATGTCTCTGGTCAGGGAGGGGTTTGTCTGATGGTTGGAATGTTTCTGGTCAGAGATATCATTTGTGGTTTATGGTCATGCTGACCTTAGCCATTAGGCTGATGCCTTTTGGATTTAGGTGGTTTTGATCAAGGGGAACTTTAGAATGGCAGTGCTTGTCCAAGATGGTGATGCTTCTGCTCTGTCAGGTGAGAATCAGTAAATAAGAACCTTTAGTAGGCTGGGTGCAGTGGTGCACAGCAGTGCGGTAGCTCATGCCAACACGTTGGGACGCCAAGGGTAGCTGATTGCTTGAGTCCAGGAGTTTGAGACGAGCCTGCGCAACATGGCAAAACCCTGTCTCTACAAAAAATACAAAAATTAGCCAGGCATGATGGTGTGTGCCTGTGGTCCCAGCTACCCAGGAGGCTGAGGTGGGAGGATCACCTGAGCCTAGGTGGTCAAGGGTGCAGTGAGCCATGATCACACCACTGACTCAGTGGAGGTGACAGTGAAACTTTGTCTCAAACAAACAAACAAACAAAAAACAACAACAAAAATACCTCTAGTAGAAAACAAAACTGGGAATGTATAATGATACCCGAGGTTAAATCACTATGGTCCATAATAGCACTGATGATAGCTTTTCCTTGTAATAGATGAGCTTGTACAGATAGATGCTGCTTGCTTGAAGGGAGGTTTTAGTGGGTTTTGTACATTCATATTTTGTGGGGGAAAAACACATCTACTCTATGCCATTATCTAAGTTTTAAGTAAGGAAATGTGTCATAAATTCTAGAGACATTTGGGTGTTGTGGTTAATTAATGACATAGACTTTGGAACCAGTGCTTGAGTTAATTTCATCACAACTTAGAGCCTCTGTTTTCCTATATGCTAAATTTCCTATATCCTAAATTAGGAATAATATACCTACTTCATTGGATACTCATGTGAATTAAATGTGAATATTATTTTAAAAATCATACAGTATCTGTTCCTCTGTGAATGTTAGGTGAAGTGTTTGTTATTATTGTCATCATCACCTTTATTTATTCAAGTCAATGGTTATAGAAGTAACTTGTCTTCCCTTCTGTGGACATAAATCAAAACAGGTACTGAAGTTTAAAAAGGAAACTAAGGTATTTTAGGGAAAGAATTCTCACTTAACTCAGAAAAGACAACAGACTTACAGTCTTGTAAAAATCTAACTTGATTAAATTCTGAGAAATCTCGGCCTTTAATATTGAATAATCAAACATTAAAGATAATATCTGTCAAACAATGATATTCAAAGCATATTTTGAAAATTAAGTAATTCATTTATTTTTAGCTTTTCTAGGAAAGCTATTTTTTGTCCCTGAATGGATTAGTTGGCTTTCATTTTCCTAATAAAGATTAAAAGCTTTAAAATATTTCATTTACCAACTCTGAAGATTCTGTTGATTCATATAGAGAATGATAGATACCACTTTTGATCTAGTTCTATCTTTAAAACATGATTGTTTTTCAGTTGTTCACCTAACTTGGAGTGCTAGGAGGTCTATTAATAAAATATGTTGTAATTGTCCCACGATGATAGCATTGTTAAAGGAAAATTACTGGCTAACCCCCTGCTGAATTAAAATGAATTTGATCTGAGTGGAACATTAACAGTCTGATGCATCTGGATTCTCCTTTCATTCACACTCATTTCCTAGAATGACCTTTGTACTTCCTCTTTGTAGAGTTTCTTTGTTGGAAAAGGTCAGGAGGACAACGTTATTAAAATTCTTTAGGTTTTTCTAACTTCACCCCCATTATCTATTGCTTTTTCTGGGGTTATTTTTTTCCCTCTGAGTTTCAGTATAAAGGCCTTTTACTCTAAAAGCTCTATTTCTCAGATACTTGTTTTTTGTGTAATTACACTAAACTTCGTTCAGAATTTAGGCATATGTTGATTGCTGCTATTTATCCAAGCTAAATATTCAATCTGGATTGATTAAAATGTATTATAGGTCTGTTGTTTATTTCAGCTGGTATTAAATTGAGATAGTGTAAAAATAGAAATAAAACTGATATTGATGTGAAATGATTAAAAAACACTGTACTTGACATTACCTACTATAGTGACTTTAAAGCATCTTGGAGGCTTAACAGCCTATGTTTGATTTTGATACCATATCTGTATTATTAAGCTTATGCTAATCTGGCAATGTAGAATTAACTTTTGTAGAGGCAATAAGATATAAGAGGCAAGATATAAGGGCTGAGAGCATAGCCTCTCCATGTGGTGTGGGCTTCTCACAGTGTGGCAGCTGGCCCCAAAAGCAAAGGCCTAAGAGCAAGTATTCCAAGCAACTCAGGTGGAAGTTGCAGGGCTTCTTATGACCTGGCCCGAAAAATCACACAGTATCAGTTCCACCACATCCTATCAGATCAAAAGCCAGCGTTAAGGTCAGCCCCAATTCAAGGAGATGGGTCTGCACAAGGGCATGAACACCTGGAGGTGTTCATTGGAACACTGTCTTTGAAGACTAGCTTCTACACATATGGAACTACTCATCACTAAATTCAAAACAGTGGTTACCTTTGGGGAGGGCAGAGAGAAGTGCACAGAGGGTGAAATATGAGTGAGGAAACATTGTATTTCTTATATATTTTATGTGAGGTGGTAGATACATAGCTGTTGGTTCTATTATGCTTTTTAGTATTTTTGAAATACTTCGTAATAAAAACATATACTTTTTATTTCTTTTAGATTCTGTAGCATCGTTGTTTTAAAGAAGAGTTTAATATCCAGGAAATAGTCTTCAAAATAAATTTGCTGTTTGAGAATAGAAACTAAATGCTGTGGTTGACTGTTTATTGTATACAATTTAAAACATACAAAATCTGGCAGAGTGGTAGAATGAATTTCCATCTACCTGTCACCAACCATAACAAGTATAGACACATGACTAGTTTGGTTTCATTTTTACCTTACTTTCCTCTCTCCTGTATTATTTTGAAGCAAATGAAAGACTTCTTAACATTTCAGCCCCATATATTTCACTTGTATCTCTGAGAGATAAAAATAATTTTAAAAAACCAAAAACCTATCCTCACAATACCTAAATATTCTATCATACCTAAACCTTCAATAATAATTTCTTCAATATTTTTCTGATCCATTTGGAAATTATCAAATATCCACTAAGTTCAAGTTTCCAATTGTCTTATAAATATCATACTATTTTTTGATTGTTTGTTTGAATTAGGATCCTAACAAAGTCCATACATTTTGATTAGTTGATATATCTCCTGAGTCTTCTTTAATCTGTGGGTTTCTGCTTTTCTGGAGTTTATATTTTGGGCAATTTATTTGTCAATAAAACTAAGTCCTTTGTTGATTGCATCCCTGTGGTGTCATTAAATATGTTCTTTTATTCCCTATGTTTCCTGTAAACTGGTAGTTGGATTTAGCAGCTCTATCAGATTCAAGCTTGGATACTTTTTTGTAAGACTTCTTTTTAGATTGTGGTATATTCTTCCATGTGAAGGCAAAATAATGACTTGCCTGGTTGTCTCTTTTTGTGATCTTAGCCGCTGTTGGAAAATTCACAGATCCACTAAATTTTTGGAACTACAACATGATGATATTCTGATTATATAATTCATTCTTCTTTTCTAAAACCATAGTTCAGTTTCTTTGTTAGCTGAAATGCTTCTATAAGAGAAGATCTCTTATATCCACTATTTGCTTATCTTTTGGCATAGTTCACATAGAAAGTTTTCAAAATAATGAGTTAGATCCCTAGTCTCCTATCTTACATCTGTGTTTTTTTTATACACCAATAATTACATTTCTCAAGGATCCAAAGAATGATAATACCAGAATATCAAACAATTACTCTTAGGATTTATCCCACAGTATATACTCAACAGTTTCAAAATAACAATACCAGCACTACCACCGATAATATGATTACTGTACAATGTTTTGTATCCGGTTCTTTTTGCTTTTGCATATATCTCACTTAGGATATAATACACAAATTGTTTTTTTTAAAGTCATTTGGCATAGTCCCTCTCTGTATGGGTAGGCCTCCAATTGGCCACATTTTTTTTTTTTTTTTGAGACAGGGTCTTGTCCTATTGCCCAGGCTGGAGTGCAGTGGTGAAATCACAGCTCATTGCAGCCTCACCCTCCTGGGCTCAAGTGATTCTCCTACCTCAGCCTTCCAAGTACCTGAGACTACAGATGTGTGCCACCCCACCTGGCTGATTTCTTTATTTATGTTTTCTTTATTTACTTTTTTTTTTTTTTGTAGATAATGGGGACTCACTATGTTGGCTAGGCTGGCCTTGAACTCCTGGCCTCAAGCAGTCCTCCTGCCTCAGCCTCCCAAAATGCCGGGATTATAGGCATGAGCCACTGCACCTAGCCTGATTTTTGTTTTTAGGAATTTCTGCTCTAAAGTTTTGTTTATAATTATGTAAATTGTATCTTTTCCTTCTATCCTATTTCCTTCTACTTTAGCCATTTTTAAAGCTTATGGTTTAATTTTTTCATAGTTTTTAACATTATAGGCTACTTTTGATACATTTTTATATATAGATATATATACTTGCATCCCCTTTTTTATTTTTATTTTTTTATAGGTAAAAGAAGGCAGATTAATTAGAGAAAGTACAAAGATATGTTGCAAGGGTGCAATGGGCAGCACAGCAGAGAAGGGGCTGTCTGCCATATTCCCCTTTGTTTAGATAAATGTAGCATGCTAAACATACTGCTCCCTGCTTGCTGGTTTTACTTAAGATACCCTGGAGATTAAGTCACAACAGCAATAAATGTTATTGTGTTTAATGTACCATAATTTTATTTAGCTTGTCATTTCTTCATGAGTATTTCGATTATTCCCAGTTTTGTGCTATTATAGTCCTGCCATGAATTGCCTTGTCTTTTCATTTAAAAAATTTTTTTCCCCAGTTTGTATCTTTCATGTTTTTCTCTAGTTTATCTTTGAGATCAATGTCTAAGACTAGATTTTTGAGCCAAAGGGCAAATGAATATTTCACTTCTTCAAATACTGCCAAATTTGCTTTCATTGAACCTGTACTGTTTTACATTCTCAACCACATATGAAAGTGGTTTTTTTTTCTCACAGCCTTGTCCAAAATATGATGTCCAGACATAATTTTTACCAATTTAATGAGTAAAATAATCATATATTGACAGTTTTCCTTTCCACTTCTCTTATGAGAAATGTTAAACCTTTTTTTCATATAAGTAAGAACAATTTTTTTAGTCAACTGTTTATTTCTGTAGATCATTTAAAAATATCTTTTTTCTCTATTGTTCTAGAAATCATTTATGTATGACAAATACTCTTCATTTGTGATGTAAATAATATTTTTACTAGCTTGTCATTTATTTTACTTTGCTTATGATTCTGCTTGCCACATAAATTTTTACTTTTACTATTCAAATTTATCTCTTTATCTTATTGTTTTCAGGTTCTGGATCTTAATTAGAAAAGTTTTCCTCATTCCTTGATTATAGAAGAACTTATTCAGGTTATCTTCTAGTGTTTAGATGGCTTCCATATTTACATTTAAATCTCTGATTCATTTTGAATTTATCTTAGCATATCATATGAGAAATGGGTCTAATTTATATTCTTTCTATTCATTTGCTAAAATGTTACCTCTCTGAAGAGAAAGCCTGTCTTTATCAAATATTAAATTTGCATTTGTAATTAGAAGTAATTCTGGATTTTCTATTTTGCTTGCTTTGTCTGCCTATTATTGTTTCAATACCAGACTGTTTTAATATTAGATACTTTATAATATGTTTTAGTATCTTGTACAGCTGGCCACTTCTGCCTCACCTTCTTTTGCAGGGTTTCCCTGGCTTATTATATGTTTATTTTTCCAAATCAACTTCAGAATTGATGTCTAATTCCAGGGGAAAAATGATATTTTTACAGGGGTTGCTACAAATTAATAAAGACTTTAAAGAATTTCCAGTTTGTATACTTTTCTGTCCTTAAAGTGTGTTTTCTATTACTTTCTTGTTTAAGTTTTAGGCATTTTAAATTATGTGAACACTTTAATTCTTTTTATTTTTATTTTTATTTTTTGCAGTTCTAAGAACATTTTATTATTATTATTATTATTATTATTATTATTATTATTATTATACTTTAAGTTCTAGGGTACATGTGCATAACGTGCAGGTTTGTTACATATGTATACTTGTGCCATGTTGGTGTGCTGCACCCATCAACTCATCATTTACATCAGGTATAACTCCCAATGCAATCCCTCCCCCCTCCCCCCTCCCCATGATAGGCCGGGTGTGTGATGTTCTCCTTCTCGAGTCCAAGTGATCTCAATGTTCAGTTCCCACCTATGAGTGAGAACATGCGGTGTCTGGTTTTCTGTTCTTGTGATAGTTTGCTGAGAATGATGGTTTCCAGCTGCATCCATGGCCCTACAAAGGACACAAACTCATCCTTTTGTATGGCTGCATAGTATTCCATGGTGTATATGTGCCACATTTTCTTAATCCAGTCTGTCACTGATGAACATTTGGGTTGATTCCAAGTCTTTGCTATTGTGAATAGTGCCGCAATAAACATACGTGTGCATGTGTCTTTATAGCAGCATGATTTATAATCCTTTGGGTATATACCCAGTAATGGGATGGCTGGGTCATATGGTACTTCTAGTTCTAGATCCTTGAGGAATCGCCATACTGTTTTCCATAATGGTTGAACTAGTTTACAATCCCACCAACAGTGTAAAAGTGTCCCTATTTCTCCACATCCTCTCCAGCACCTATTGTTTCCTGACTTTTTAATGATCGCCATTCTAACTGGTGTGAGATGGTATCTCATTGTGGTTTTGATTTGCATTTCTCTGATGGCCAGTGATGATGAGCATTTTTTCATGTGTCTGTTGGCTGTATGCATGTCTTCTTTTGAGAAATGTCTGTTCATATCCTTTGCCCACTTTTTGATGGGGTTGTTTGTTTTTTTCTTGTAAATTTGTTTGAGTTCTTTGTAGGTTCTGGATATTAGCCCTTTGTCAGATGAGTAGATTGCAAAAATTTTCTCCCATTCTGTAGGTTGCCTGTTCACTCTGATGGTAGTTTCTTTTGCTGTGCAGAAGCTCTTTAGTTTAATGAGATCCCATTTGTCAATTTTGGCTTTTGCTGCCGTTGCTTTTGGTGTTTTAGACATGAAGTCCTTGCCCATGCCTATGTCCTGACTGGTATTCCCTAGGTTTTCTTTTAGGGTTTTTATGGTATTAGGTCTAACATTTAAGTCTCTAATCCATCTTGAATTAATTTTCGTATAAGGAATAACGAAAGGATCCAGTTTCAGCTTTCTACTTATGGCTAGCCAATTTCCCCAGCACCATTTATTAAATAGGGAATCCTTTCCCCATTTCTTGTTTTTCTCAGGTTTGTCAAAGTTTGAAGTCAGGTAGCGTGATGCCTCCAGCTTTGTGAACACTTTAATTCTTAAGATATCTCATAAAACTTACTGTATTAAGTAGGAAAATTTAGAATTATTGCTTTATAAGTTATATTTATCTGTATTGGAATTATCTAGATCATTGATATCTAGTGTATCTTTTGTAGTTTATTTCAAGTTATTTTTAATGTATGTGTCTTTAGGAAGCAAAAGGCTCTCTACCCTAGCCCACTAAAAGCAAAACCAAAAACAATCAAAAATCTCCAAAGGCTGACTGGGAGAGGAGTGGGTATGGTAAAGAGAGATGATGGTATAGACATGTATGCTGGAGGTGTCTACAGTTAATTACAACATTTATATGAGCTTCTAAGCCAGTGGGATCTTTACATCCCCTAAAAGAATTTTGAAAAACTATTTGCCTCTTTGCACATTTTTCAGGTGACATCTAACATTTTACCATGAATTTAAACAGTTGTAAATGACGTGATTTCCTGTTTATATTAAATGTTATTTTAAAATGATACCATTACATCATTATTTAAAATTTATCCAATGAAATTAAAATAACTTAACAATTTAAGACTTCCGGTCATCATTAAACAATATATGAACTAAGATCTTTAAGAGTCAACTTTTACATTTTCTTCTCTCGTTAAATGTGTTTTTCCTCCCTCTTCCTGTATGGAATTACTTCTTAATTAAATACATTTTTATACTTAATTTTAAAAAATTGATCACCATATTATACTTCTTGGTAATAAACATATATATTAATTTAAAATAATTGTTTAAAATTTTTCTATGACCATAGGCTTTAAGTGCTAAGAATTTTTTTATTGGTTTCAAATTTCTATTATAATTAACAGTATAAAGTTTATATAAGTAGCACAAATGTATTAAAAGATTTGATCATTATTGTATGTTTTTGATAAGTAAAATTTTATTGGAAGTGTATTTCTTAAAGAGATGGGTGAGACTTTTTACATGTCTTCTTTCAATATTATTACTTGAATAAAACAGGGTTCATCAATTCTTTTCCTGTTTGTTTTTATTACTATAATTTTAAGAAGCCTAGATCACATGTATAATAAGTGGTCATAAAATAATTTTTTTGTGTCATTCAATTCTTTGACCTGCTTCCGTATCATATGACAAAAATCACACAACAATCTGTTATCAAAAATCACTTTTAACAATCAGCTAACACCTGAATTTTGCCCTCCTTCTGCTTTGTTCAAAGCAGAGAATTGGAAATCAGCTGACTTGCGAAAGGATTGGCTAATCAGATGTCTGATTTCTTTCTGATTTTACCTTATTAAGTTGACTGCAGTAAAATTTGAATTGTTCCTTTATTTGGAGTCCCAGTGGTTGTTATACCCTGAGGCCAGGCACCCTAGAAAAATTCAGAGTAGGAAAGAGGTTTGCGCTTTTGTGGGTGAATTGGGCAGACAGGAATTATGAGAAGAGGAGAAGAATGTGTGACACTTCCATACATTCTTAACAGACCAGTTTTAGGAAAAACTAGAAATGGAAATTGAGAACCTAGAAATAGGTATACAGAAATACCTAGCTCAGATTTGTCATCCTGAACCTTGTGGGTAACAACTAGTAGCCCCTAGTTTGAAGACCCTCATTTGAGGCAGCCCATGACAGAAAGGCCAATACCTTGGGCTACGTTGGTCTTGTCTAACAACAAGATGTACAGCAGCTGGGGGTCAGCAGAGGCAGAGCTCCTGTGCTCTGTAAAACGTATGTCAGTATTGCTTATGTAGGAACACTGCCCAGTGATTTGATATTGTCTTCACAAGAATGTTTTGTGTAAGATGATACATGGTTGGTCACTCAAAACAAACAACAAAATCCCTTAACACATATTGGATTTTAATTCTGTCCCATAACACCTATTTGGATCTTAAATGATGTGGTTCATATAGCTTTGGTCAGTCTACTTGATGATGGCTTGAATTTAGCTAGTGATGAGGAATAGAGGGCTACTTGGCATATTCCTTACCAGCTATGGCTATCTATTCTTGATAACCGCTCCTACTGGGTTTAAGAGATAGGAATGAACTCTTTTCCTGGTGGAAATGAGTTCGTGGCGCAGGTACATGTGTATAAGCATGCATGTGCTTTGGCAGAAAACTTTTCAGAACCACAGCCTTAAATTATTCATTCTTAAATATTTTAAAAAAACCTCAGCTCAGCTCTTGAGGGAAAGAGGAGAGAAAATGAAGGCCTAGGGTTAGGAATTAAAATGCAGATACTGTATTTGGTATTGCTGTGTTAGAAAAGTAATCTGTTAGTCATGCAAGAGGTTTAATCGACCTTTTATAATAAAAGGTCAAGGATCCAGACCTATATTTTGGCTGGGGAAAAGGTCATCTCACCTTACCTTTTGTGAGCAGCAGGGGCTCCCCTCTGTAGGGCAAAATGTCCTTTAAGAAATTACCTTTGACTTGCCATTAGTTTAAGTAAGTGAAAAGTGGCAAACACTTAGTGGATCTTCTCTGTGTGCCTGGTACGGTTCTAAATGCTTTACATTGGTTCTTTAATCCTCATACTAACCCTCGTGAATGGGTTTCAGAGATACTGATCCTCCCATTCTCAGAGTTGGTAATTTGCCTACAGCACTGAGCAGCCTTTTCTACTCACCTAGAGTACAATTTCAAGTAGTATTTTCTTTTCTTTTCTTTTCTTTTTTTCTTGCAACTTCCATTTAGATTCGGGGGTACATGTTTTTTACCTGGATATACTGCATGATGCTAGGGTTTGGGGTATGAATGATCCTGTCACCCAACTACTAAGCACAGTACCCAGTGTTTTCTCTATGTGTCAAGAAATATAAAAGATGGGGAGACTTGCCATGAAGTGTAGGAGAGCTGATTTTGATCTAACAGATCTGTGGGTAGATGCCATAAATTGACTCTATAGCACTAAAAAGAAAAAAGAAATAAACACACACACACACACACAATTGACTTGTTCAGTGAAGTTATTAATAGAGTTCTTTATGGTGAAGAAAATCTGTATGGGTTTAATCTAGCAGTTAAAAAATAGTGGTCTATGGGCAGATTTAACGTACAGGTTGTGTGATAGTCCAGTATGGTATTTAAATAAAATTAGAATTCGCAATGTCTTTTCATGGGGGCAGAAACACTCAATAACAGCTGCTACTGATGCTGTAGCCCCAAAGCTTCACACATTTACGTTTTCCTGCCTGGATTCTGAAGACTTCTGAGTGTGTAGCTCTTGGTTAAATCACTCAAAGGAGGTGGTAGGTCATATATGGTTGGTAGGCTGTATTAACTATTTTTTGGTTGTTTTTACCAGAGATTTGGGAGACGATGGTGGTGGCAGCAGCCCTGGATTTGTCCAGTAGGCATATTTTAAAAATGCTTAAGCACCAGCTAGTTAGAATCACAACAAAATCCTCATTTCTTTTTTTTGAAAAAAAAAGAGATGTTTGGAAAAAAATTTATTTTATGTTTCATAAAACTATGAAAGTGTTAAGTTTTCTAAAACATAAAAGTATTAAATTTTAAAAAATCATTGCCTGTTATACAAAATTCACTAAATTACATTATTTTCTGTAATTATTAGTAAAAATAAGAACTACTTTGGACTTCCTTATACAGTATTTCAGGTTTTTAAAAGAAATTTGAATTGCGTATTTTGAGAGACAGAGATACTATGAGTCTTACATTGGAGCAATGATTATCTCCTTGGGGGAGGTATTTCTAGAAGAAAAAATCCAACCTGTAAAATCAGTCCACAGTTCAGGTCTGTATAATGCACCTACCTTAATTATTATGATGGGTTATGACTAGTACATATCACACAACTAACTCATTTTCCTTTAAAAACATTCTCTTTAAGTTTTTCTAATATATAAAATTATAGTGGGTATTATAATGAGCATTGGTGAATGTACCAGTCAGCTTTCAAAAATCTTACTCTTTTCTGGCCATAATTGCTCCAGATATTTCTTTTTTAAAATTTAAATTTTAATTAATTTATTTGATTATTATTATACTTTAAGTTCTAGGGTACATGTGCACAACCTGTAGGTTTATTATGTATGTATACATGTGCCATGTTGGTGTGCTGCACCCATTAACTTGTCATTTATATTAGGTATTTATCCTAATGCTATCCCCACCCCCTTCTCCCCACCCCACAACAGGCCCTGGTGTGTGATGTTCCCTGCCCTGTGTCCAAGTGTTCTCATTGTTCAATTCCCACCTATAAATGAGAACATAAGGTGTTTCGTTTTCTGTCCTTGCAATAGTTTGCTCAGGATGATGGTTTCCAGCTTCATCCATCAAAGGACATGAACTCATCCTTTTTTATGGCTGCATAGTATTCCATGGTATATATGTGCCACATTTTCTTAATCCAGTCTATCAATGATGGACATTTGCGTTGGTTCCAAGTCTTTGCTATTGTAAATAGTGCTGCAGTAAGCATACGTGTGCATGTGTCTTTACAGTAGCATTATTTATACTCCTTTGGGTATATATACCCAGCAATGAGATGGCTGGGTCAAATGGTATTTCTAGTTCTAGATCTTTGAGGAATTGCCACACTGTCTTTCACAATGCTTGAACTAGTTTACACTCCCACCAACAGTGTAAAAGTGTTCCTATTTCTCCACATCCTCTTCAGTACCTGTTGTTTCCTGACTTTTTAATGATCACCATTCTAACTGGTGTGAGATGGTATCTTATTGTGGTTTTGATATGGATTTCTCTGATGACCAGTGACGAGGAGCATTTTTTCATGTGTCTATTGGCTGCATAAATGTCTTCTTTTGAGAAGCGTCTGTTCATATGCTTTGCCCCCTTTTTGATGGGGTTGTTTGATTTTTTTCTTGTAAATTGATTTAAGTTCTTTGTAGATTTTGGATATTAGCCCTTTGTCAGATGGGTAGATTGTAAAAATTTTCTCCCATTCTGTAGATTGCCGTTCACTCTGGTGGTAGTTTCTTTTGCCGTGCAGAAGCTCTTTAGTTTAATAGATCCCATTTGTCTATTTTGGCTTTTGTTGCCATTGCTTTTGATGTTTTAGTCATGAAGTCCTTGTGCATGCTTATGTCCTGAATGGTATTACCTAGGTTTACTTCTAGGGTTTTTATGGTTTTAGGTCTAACATTTAAATCTTTAATCCATCTTGAATTAATTTTTATATATGTGTAAGGAAGGGATCCAGTTTCAGCTTTCCACATATGGCTAGGCAGTTTTCCCAGCACCGTTTGTTAAATAGGGAATCCTTTCCCCATTTCTTGTTTTTGTCAGGTTTGTCAAAGGTCAGATGGCTGTAGATGTGTGGTGTTATTTCTGAGGCCTCTGTTCTGTTCCATTTGTCTATACCTCTGTTTTGTTACCAGTACCATGCTGTTTTGGTTACTGTAGCCTTGCAGTGTAGTTTCAAGTCAGGTAGCGTGATGCCTCCAGCTTTGTTCTTTTGGCTTAGGATTGTTGTGGCAATGCAGGCTCTTTTTTGGTTCCATATGAACTTTGAAGTAGTTTTTTCCGATTCTGTGAAGAAAGTCTTTGGTAGCTTGATGGGGATGGCATTGAATCTATAAATTACCTCGGGAAGTATGGCCATTTCCACAATATTGATTCTTCGTATCCATGAGCATGGAATGTTCTTCCATTTGTTTGTGTCCTCTTTTATTTCGTTGAGCAGTGGTTTGTAGTTCTCCTTGAAGAGGTCCTTCACATCCCTTGTAAGTTGGACTCCTATGTATTTTATTCTCTTTGAAGCAATCGTGAATGGGAGTTCACTCATGATTTGGCTCTCTGTTTGTCTGTTCTTGGTGTATAGGAATGCTTGTGATTTTTGCACATTGATTTTGTTTCCTGAGACTTTGCTGAAGTTGCTTATCAGCTTAAGGAGATTTTGAGCTGAGATGATGGGGTTTTCTAAATATACAATCATGTCATCTGCAAACAGGGACAATTTGACTTCCTCTTTTCCTAATCGAATACCCTTTGTTTCTTTCTCTTGCCTGACTGCCCTGGCCAGAACTTCCAACAGTATGTTGAATAGGACTAGTAAGAGAGGGCATCCCTGTCTTGTGCCAGTTGTCAAAGGGAATGCTTCCAGTTTTTGCCCATTCACTATGATATTGGCTGTGGGTTTGTCATAAATAGCTCTTATTATTTTGAGATACATCCCATCAATACCTAGTTTATTGAGAGTTGTTAGCATGAAGGGCTGTTGAATTTTGTCAAAGGCCTTTTCTGCATCTATTGAGATAATCATGTGGTTTTTGTCTGTGGTTCTGTTTATGTGATGGATTATGTTTATTGATTTGCATAGGTTGAACCAGCCTTGCATCCCAGGGATGAAGCCCCCTTGATCATGGTGGATAAGCTTTTTGATGTGCTGCTGGATGCGCTTTGCCAGTATTTTATTGAGGATTTTTGCATCGATGTTCATCAGAGATATTGGTCTAAAATTCTTTTTTATTGTTGTTGTTGTGCCTCTACCTACCAGGCTTCAGTGTCAGGATGATGATGGCCTCATAAAATGAGTTAGCGGGAATTCCCTCTTTTTCTATTGATTGGAATAATTTCAGAAGGAATGGTATCAGCTCCTCTTTGTACCTCTGGTAGAATTCAGCTGTGAATCCGTTTGGTAATGGACTTTTTTTGGTTGGTAGGCTATTAATTATTGCCTCAATTTTGGAGCCTGTTATTGGTGTATTCAGGGATTCAACTTCTTCCTGGTTTAGTCTTGGGAGGGTCTATGTGTCCAGGAATTTATCCATTTCTTCTACATTTTCTAGTTTATTTGCATAGAGGTGTTTATAGTATTCTCTGATGGTACTTTGTATTTCTGTGGGATTGGTGGTGATAATCCCTTTGTCAATTTTTATTGTGTCTATTTGATTCTTTTTTATTCTGTATTAATCTTGCTGGTGGTCTATCAATTTTGTTGATCTTTTCAAAAAACTAGCTCCTGAATTCCTTGATTTTTTTGAAGAGTTTTTTTGTGTCTCTGTCTCCTTCAGTTCTGCTCTGATATTAGTTATTTCTTGCCTTCTGCTAGCTTTTGAATTTGTTTGCTCTTGCTTCTCTAGTTCTTTTAATTGTGATGTTAGGGTGTCGATTTTATATCTTTCCTGCTTTCTCTTGTGGGCATTTAGTGCTATAAATTTCCCTGTACACACTGCTTTAAATGTGTCCCAGAGATTCTGGTATGTTGTGTCTTTGTTCTCATTGGTTTCAAAGAACATCTTTATTTCTGCCTTCATTTCGTTATTTACCCAGTAGTCATTCAGGAGTGGGTTGTTCAGTTGCCACGTAGTTGTGCATTTTGAGTAAGTTTCTTAATCCTGAGTTCTAATTTGATTGCACTGTGGTCCGAGAGACAGTTTGTTGTGATTTCTTGTTTTTTACGTTTGCTGAGGAGTGCTTTACTTCCAACTATGTGGTCAATTTTGGAATAAGTGTGATGTAGTGCTGAGAAGAATGTATATTCTGTTGATTTGGGGTGGAGAGTTCTGTAGATGTCTATTAGGTCTGCTTGGTGCAGAGCTGAGTTCAAGTCCTGGATATTCTTGTTAACCTTCTGTCTCATTGATCTGTCTAATGTTGACAGTGTGGTGTTAAAGTCTCCCATTATTATTGTGTGGGAGTCTAAGTCTCTTTGTAGGTCTCTAAGGACTTGCTTTATGAATCTGGGTGCTCCTGTATTGAGTGCGTATATATTTAGGACAGTTAGCTTTTCTTGTTGAATTGATCCCTTTACCATTATGTAATGGCCTTCTTTGTCTCTTTTGATCTTTGATGGTTTAAAGTCTGTTTTATCAGAGACTAGGATTGCACCCCCTGCATTTTTTTTGTTTTCCATTTGCTTGGTAGATCTTCCTCCATCCCTTTATTTTAAGCCTATATGTGTCTCTGCACATGAGATGGGTCTCCCGAATACAGCACACTGATGCGTCTTGACTCTTTATCTGATTTGCCAGTTTGTGTCTTTTAATTGGGGCATTTAGTCCATTTACATTTAAGGTTGATATTGTTATGTGTGAATTTGATCCTGTCATTATGATGTTAGCTGGTTATTTTGCACGTTAGTTGATGCAGTTTCTTCCTGGCATCGATGATCTTTACAATTTGGCCTGTTTTTGCAGTGGCTGGTACCAGTTATCCTTTCCATGTTTAGTGCTTCCTTCAGGAGCTCTTGTAAGGCAGACCTGGTGGTGACAAAATCTCTCAGCATTTGCTTGTCTGTAAAGGATTTTATTTCTCCTTCACTTATGAAGCTTAGTTTGGCTGGATATGAAATTCTGGGTTGGAAATTTCTTTTCTTTAAGAATGCTGAATATTGGCCCCCACTCTCCACTGGCTTGTAGAGTTTCTGCCAAGAGACCCACTGTTAGTCTGATGGGTTTCCCTTTGTGGGTAACCCAACCTTTCTCTCTGCCTGCCCTTAACATTTTTTCTTGCATTTCAACCTTGGTGAGTCTGACAGTTATGTGTCTTGGGGTTGCTGTTCTTGAGGAGTATCTTTGTGGTGTTCTCTGTATTTCCTGAATTTGAATGTTGGCCTGCCTTGCTCAGTTAGGGAGGTTCTCCTGGATAATATCCTGAAGAGTGTTTTCCAACTTGGTTCCATTCTCCCTGTCACTTTCAGGTACACCAATCAAACGTAGATTTGGTCTTTTCACATAGTCCCATATTTCTTGGTGGCTTTGTTTCTTTCTTTTTACTCTTTTTTCTCTAAACTTCTCACTTCATTTCATTCATCTGATCTTCATTCACTGATACCCATTCTTCTACTTGATCGAAGCAGCTACTGAAGCTTGTGCATATGTCACATAGTTCTCATGCCATGTTTTTCAGCTCCATCAGGTCATTTGAGGACTTCTCTATGCTGTTTATTCTAGTTAGCCATTTGTCTAATCTTTTTTCAAGGTTTTTAGCTTCCTTGTGATGGGTTTGAACACCCTTCTTTAGCTTGGAGAAGTTTGTTATTACTGACCTTCTGAAGCCTACTTCTGTTAACTCATCAAAATCATTCTCCATCCAACTTTGTTCCATTGCTGGCAAACAACTGCAATCATTTGGAGGAGAAGAGGTACTCTGGTTTTTAGAATTTTCAGCTTTTTTTCTCTGGTTTCTCCCCATTTTTGTGGTTTTATCTACCTTTGGTCTTTGATGATGGTGAACTACAGATGGGCTTTTGGTGTGGATATCCTTTTTGTTGATGTTGATGGTATTCGTTTCTGTTTGTTAGTTTTCCTTCTAACAGGCCCCTCAGCTGCACGTTTGTTGGAGTTTGCTGGAGGTCCGCCCCAGACCTGTTTGCCTGGGTATCACCAGAGGAGACTGCAGAACAGCAAATATTGCTGCCTGATCCTTCCTCTGGATGCTTTGTCTCAGAGGGGCACCCAGCTGTATGAGATGTCTGTCAGCCCCTATTGTGAAGTATCTCCCAGTTAGGCTACACGGGGGTCAGGGACCCACTTGAGGAGGCAGTCTGTCCGTTCTTAGAGCTCAAACTCCATGCTGGGATAACCACTGCTCTCTTCAGAGCTGTGAGACAGGGATGTTTAAGTCTACAGAAGTTTCTGCTGCCTTTTGTTCAGCTACGTCCTGCCCCCAGAGGTGCAGTCTACAGAGGCAGGTAGGCCTCATTGAGCTGCAGTGAGCTCCAGCCAGTTCCAGCTTCCCAGCCACTTTGTTTACCTAGTCAAGGCTCAGCAATGGCGGACACCCCGCCCCTAGCCTGGCTGCTGCCTCAGAGTTTGATCTTGGACTGCTGCACTAGCAGTGAGCAAAGCTCCATGGGTGTGGGACCTGCTAAGCCAGGCACAGGATATAATCTCCTGGTGTGCCATTTGCTAAGACTGTTGGAAAAACACAGTATTAGGGCAGGAGTGTCCCGATTTTTCAGGAACCATCTGTCACGGCTTCCCTTGGCTAGGAAAGGGAAATCCCCCGACCCCTTGCACTTCCTGGGTGAGGTGATGCCCTACCCTACTTCAGCTCACCCTATGTAGGCTGCACCCACTGTCCAACCAGTCCCAATGAGATGAACCAGGTACTTCAGTTGGAAATGCAGAAATCACCCATCTTCTGCCTTGGTCACGCTGGGACCTGTAGACCGGAGCTGTTCCCATTCGTCCATCTTGGAATGATCTTCAGATATTTCTTAAGAAATAAATTATTTAAATACTATTTATCCTAGTTTTTGCTGCTTTCTAATCTGATTTCTTTCTCGTTACATGCCCAGGATACTACCTTAAAGTTAATATTTGCTATTCTCAAGCATGTTTGTATACTACAATGGCATGTTTGCATCCATAAAGAATGTGGAGTATTGTTTTGTATTTAATATGTTTCAAACATCATATAACTGTGTTTATACTGTACATAAAATGTTGTGCCCTTTTTCCCCTCAATATAATTTTGAGGTTTATGTATATAAATCTAAAAATCCATATAAATGTAAATTACAAAATGAATGGCTGTAGTTCAATTTTTTTTTTGGAGATGGAGACTTGCTCTGTCACCCAGGCTGGAGTGCAATGGTGGCATGATCTTGGCTCACTGCAACTTCCATCTCCCTGGTTCAAGCAATTCACCTGCCTCAGCCTCCCTAGTAGCTTAGATTACAGGCACCCGACACCACGACTGGCTAATTTTTGTAGTTTTAGTAGAGTCGGGGTTTTGCCATGTTAGCCAGACTGGTCTCAAACTCCTGACCTCAAGTGATCTGCCCACCTCAGCCTCTCAAAGTGCTGGGATTATAGGCCTGAGTCACCATGCCCAGCCAGTTCATTCATTTTTAACTGCTGTAAGTGATTTCATTTGAAAAATACACCTTTATTTATTTGTTTGTTTATTTATTTATTTTTGAGACAGGGTCACACACGGTTGCTCAGGTTGCACTGCAGTGGCAAGACCACAGCCCACTGCAGCCTCAACCTCCCAGGCTCAAGTGATCCACCTACCTCAACCTCCCAAGTAGCTGGGACTATAGGCATGTGCCACCACATCTGGCTAATTTTTTATTTTTTGTAGAGTTACAGTCTCGCTCTGTTTCCAGGGCTGGTCTCAAACTCCTTGGCTCAAGCACTCCTCCTGCCTTGGCCTCCCAAAGCACTAAGATTATAGGTGTGACCCACCATTCCTAGCTAAATATACCTCTATGTAGGCATCCATTCTCTGTTGACAAACATTTTATTTGTTTCCATCCCATTACATTAGAAACAAAGTCAGCATTACATAGTGGCTAAAATAGGGATACTGAAAATATTTTCTAGGTTCAAATACTAATTTTATCTTTTTTTATGAGACAGAGTCTCGCTCTGTCACCCAGGCTGGAGTGCCATGGCACGATCTCAGCTCACTGCAACATCCGCCTCCCGGTTTCAAGTGATTCTCCTGCCTCAGCCTCCCGAGTAGCTGGGACTACAGGTGCATGCCACCACACCTGGCTAACATTTTGTATTTTTAGTAGAGACGGGGTTTCAACGTGTTAGTCGGGATGGTCTTGATCTCCTGACCTCGTGATCCACCTGCCTCGGCCTCCTAAAGTGCTGGGATTACGGGTGTGAGCCACTGTGCCCAGCCTGATTTTATATCTTAATAGCTGCCTTGCCTTGGGCAAGTGATATAATCCCTCTTGCTTTACTTTCCTCATTTATATTATGGTATATTCACAAAGTAGAATATTATATAGCAGCTGACAGAAATACAATCTAGCTATATCAATTTTAAAACTTTTTATTATGGTAAGAACACTTAGCATGATACCTATCCTTAACAATTTTTTAAGTGTACAGTAAGAGTATTGACTATAAGTACAATGTATGGCAGATCTAACTTATTCATTTTATGTAACTGAAATTTTATGTTAATTAAATAGTAATTCTGGGTCAGGCATGATGGCGCATGCCTGTAATCCCAGCACTTTGGGAGGCCAAGGCGGGTGGATCACTTGAGGCCAGGAGTTTGAGACCAGCCTGGCCAAAATGGCAAAACCCTGTCTCTACTAAAATACAAAAAATTAGCAGACGTGGTGGCATGTGCTTGCAATCTCAGCTACTGGGAAGGCTGAGGCATAAGAATCACTTGAACCTGGAAGGCAGAGGTTGCAGTGAGTTGAGACCGCACCACTGCACTCAAGCCTGGGTGAGGAGAGGTCTAAAAAAAAAAAAAAAAGTAGTAATTGTTCATTTTCCTCTGCTCCTAACCCCTAGGAACCACCATTTCACTCTTTGATTCTATGAATTTCACTATTTTAGGTGCCTCATGTAAGTGGAATCATGAAATGTTTGTCTCTCTGTGACTGGGTTATTTCACTTAGCATAATATCCTCCAGGCCCATTCATGTTGTTGCATATTGCAGAACTTCCTTTTTTAAAGGCTGAATGGTATTCCATTCTATGTATATACCACATTGTCTTTATTTGTGAATGGACATTTAGGTTATATAACCACATCTTTGCTATTATGAATAGTGTTGCAGTGAACATGGAACAGATAATATTAGTATCTCTTCAAGATCCTGATTTCAGTTCTTTTGGATAAATACCCAGAAATGTGATTACTGGTTCATATGGTAGTTCTATTTTTAATTTTTTGAGGAACCTCCTTAACTGTTTTCCGTAGCTGCTGTGCTATTTTATATTGTGACCAATAGTGTGCAAGGGCATCAGTTTCTCCACATCCTCACCAATGCTTGTTGTGCATGTGAGTGCTTGTTAATGCAAGTGAGCTGATATTGTGGTTTTGATTTCAATTTTCCTAATGATTAGTGATGTTGAGGGTTTTTTTTGTATGCCTGTTGACCATCTGTATGTCTTCTTTGGAGAAATGCTTGTTCAAGCCCTCAGCCCATTGTAAAATTAGGTTCCTAGGTTTTTGTTTGTTTGTTTTTTGCTATTGAGTTGTAAGAGCTTCTTATATATTTTGGAGATTAAATCCCTTATCAGATATGGTTTCCAAATATTTTCATTTTCTAGGTTGCAGTATAAATATTAATAAACTATTGAGGGGGAATGGACTGCGATATATATAGTCATGTGTTGCTTAATGACAGGGATATGTTCTGAAGAATGTGTCATTAGGAGATTTCATCCTTGTGTAAACATTATAAAGTGAGTTTACACAAACCTAGATGATAGAGTCAACTACACACCTAGACTATAGCCTATAGCTCCTAGGCTATAAGTGTACAGCATGTTACTGTACTGAATACTGTAGGCAAATATAACACAATGGATGTATTTGTGCATCTAAACATAGAAATGATACAGTAAAAATATCATATTTATAATCTCGTGGGACCATGATCATATATGTGGTCAATCATTCACTGAAACATTGTTATACTTTATACTATTTTGAAGGGTGCATGATTGTATATGGGTAGATGTGGGTTATTGTGAAGATCCTAGCATTCCTATTGGATACTAAGTTTATGGGTGCTTGTTACATCTGTAACATAATTAACAAAGTAATAAGTTCATGTGGTTCAAAAATGGACCTATGAAGAGACTATATGATGAACAAGGGATAACGATTAATTTAATATTGTGTACATGAGGCCTAAGATTACACCAAAATTAAAAGTAAAAAGATAATAATACCTATACTTGTTAGGAGGATTAAATGAGTTAATATTTATAAAAAACTTTTAATAGTGCCTGGCACATAGAAAATACTATACAAGTATTTGTTATGTAAAATATATGTACATCATTACCTTTACAAGATATTGCCAGGTTGTTCTGCAAAATATTAGTACTAATGAATTTTATAGCTTCCTCCCACTCCAAATGCCACAAGCATGGGTAAGAGATGACATTTCTTTATATTCTTTTACCACTGAAATAATGAGATTTAAATACATCTAAAATTTTGTCAGTTTTTGGTTGTGAAATGAATCTCATTGTGACTTTAATTTGCTACATTTTCCTAATTTAAAATGAGATTGAACAACTTTTAATATATTCAATGTTATTTTGATTTCCTCTTTTATAAAATGCCTAATTATAGTCTTCACTCATTTTCTTTCCTGTAAGGCTCTTTGTGTTTTACCTATTGTCTTAAATAGTAAGGTTTGTAAACACTCTTGATGTCTAATAGTGCACCTCCATGCACACTTATTTAAAATTACCTTAGCTATTCTTGGCCTTCTAAAAAATTTGATACCAGTTTGTCAATTTGCATAAAAAATACGATTTTGACTCTAATTGGAATTGAGTTTATAGATCAATTTTGGGGAGAACTGACCCATAAAAAATGTTTTATTACGAACATTTTAAAAATATTTATAACTAGGATTGCTCTATTATTTTGTTCTGTATTTTTTGTTATTCTATTTATATGTTTATATATTACTTCCCATTCTTTTGTGTTTGGAGCAGATGCACTTAATTGGTGAGTTTGTCATCTTCATTAAAAGTCCTCTGTTCTTTACATTTTCTTATTCGCAGATCTTGCTAGCATTCACAGTTCCAACTATCACCTTGTGGAAATGAATCCTCAGTCTCTTTCATAGCTTGTCTAGTCCTGCTCTTAATTCCCAAGGTCATCATTCTAGGTTCCTGTTTTCCATTCCCATTTTTCAATTACAAATATTATCCATTCTGAAGTGTATTGCCAATATTTTTTAGATTAGCTGACGTTTTGCCAGCCTTCTCTTTACAAGTGTAGGTTATTTCTATCTAGTAAACATGTTGTAAATCTTCAGCAAAGGCTAACAATTTGACTATACTTTAAGGCTTTGTAGAATAATGTTGGTACGGTTACAAGGTCTTTCTTTTATCAAGGTAAATAAAAGCATTTGGACATCAAATATTGTTGGCCATCTTGTCTTTTACATGGGTTTTTGAAAGGGTGTTTGGCCATTATGCATTATGAACAGAGTAGATGTTCTGCCTGAAAAGCACTCTTCCTGATTTTCTGCATTAAGGAAAAACATAAACAATATATTTAAGACTGTAGTTTGCATGACCATTCCTCAAGATGCTAGAACTTCCTTTGAGTTATTTTGAAGGCAGCTGGGGCCTAAGTGGATGGAGCAACTGCATTTCTCCATTAGGGCTTTGAACAGTCTTGCCAAGGAGAATCTAAATGATTTAAAACACACTCTCAGTCCACAACTTTAGTGAGCATTTTCTAATAATTGAGGAGGGGCATTCAAAACCATGTCCACATTTATTTTTTCACTCTTTAAAGTTTTGTTTCACTAACTTCGGGTCAAATTTCTACACCTGTGTTCTGGTCAATTTCCTATCCTTGCTTGGCTTCCCCAAATGCTAGTACCAAAAGATTTGTGGGGCAGGGAGAAGAGACCATTTTAAGAAGCACTGCATTTACTCATCCTCCACAAGTCAACAAAGTTGGGCATCTGATTGTTCAACAAAACAAAGCTTTAATAGCATCCAGGAGGGCAGACAGGCAAACCACGCTGTAGACACTCTTCTATTTGTCAAAATCAGACCAGAGAAGACCTCCTCCACACAGATATAATAGGTATTGATATTCATCTTTTCTTTTTCTGTTGCTACATTTAATCTTTTAATGATCATATCATGTAGTTTCTCAAGTCCTTCCTTTAGGCCATCTCCTGTGATTGCACAGGTAGGCTGCAAATGCCAAGGAGCTGATGAGCTCAGTTCACCCATTGCTAACAATTTCTTAATTTCTGAAGGAGATAATGAGTTCCTCAAGTCTTGTTTATTAGCAACTATCAGTACAGGGACTCCTTGATTTTCTGATATCTTAGTTATTTTGTGAAGTTCAGTTTTGGCTTCTTCCATCCTTTCGATATCAACAGAGACCACAATAAATACAACGCCATCTTTGCAATCTGGTATATGACTTCCACAGTGGCATGTGTGGAATTTCTCCTGACATCTACGTCCCAGAAGTGAAAAGTGACTGTTTTAGAATTTCCCAAGGTTACCTTAATTTTCTCAGTGTTAAATGCTTTGGTAGGTACAGTATTTACAAACTCATTGAACTGCAGCCTGTATAAGACAGTTGTCTTTCCAGCACAGTCCAAACCCGGCATAACAATCTGGAAGGACTGAAATGAAGGCAGGCTGGACAGGATAGAAGTCTGGTCTGATAGTCAGTTCCCCATTTCCAGCTGCAAATAAATGTCCAAATTGAAACACTTTCCTCTTCTTGCTTTAGAATTTCTCTTCGTAGGTAATCCAGCTATAAGACTGACTAACCATCCTTCCCTCCCCTTCACTCATTGTATCTCTCAACCCTTGGGGAGGTGCGCTGATACCTGTTCGCTGGCACCAGGGAGGCGTGGGCGGTGGCGGAGGCCTGAGCGCCAGGTGGGCGCGGCACGCCAGACTGCCCTAAGGGTGATCATCTGGCAGCTCCATGCGACAGACCCCGCCCCCTGTCCGCACGCCCCTAATCACTACTAAGGATTATCATAGATGTCAAACTGCTTCTCCTTCCCTTCCAAGAGAATTATTCATTTTTTCTTTATTTAATGTTAATACTTTTCTTGCTTCATCCATGATTGCCCACCTATTTTGACCCCGTATAATCATTTGATATAATTCTTTTGGTTCACATTGACTAAACAAACACATAAACAAAAATTAAAGGCACATAGCTTAAAAGTATTCTTAGAGAATGATGGTATTTCCATGAGTTTTAAAGAGTAAGTTTATCTGAAGTAAACCTACCTTTCTTCCTTCCTTCTATCTGTCCTCTATCCACCTGTCTGTCCTTCAATCCTCCTGTTCTTCCTACATGCCTACCTTTCTTAATTAAAAGAAATGCATCTATGTGGTTGTCATGTATGGACAGGAACATTGACATGGGGATTGAAGACCTGGATGTAGTTCTGGTTTGGCAACTTAAATTCTCTGAAACTCAATGTTAATTTGGAAAACAAGGCTGATGCTTGTTTTCTGAAGAAAGGAAACTGAAGAAAGGAGAGTAAGAGAGTTTAGAAAAATATAAAAGGAGGGCAATCAGGTGGATTTTACTATCTCTAAATTTTGAGCAAACTGACTTTTAGAATGGATATGGAAGAAGACAAACCTTGTTTCTAAAAGGAAACCCACTTGTGAAGTATCTTCAAAGTGAAATTCATAATCATGTTTCTAGTTCGGCTTCCTTTTTGGGGATAACGACAAAGTACTACACCCTGTGTTAGAGAGTGATAGGGCTGCAGTCAATCCCCCATTAATTATGAAGTTTGGTAGCATGGATTTGACTTATTTTACTATTCTATTTCTTCCAAAAAGCCCCATGCTTGCTCAGAGTTGATAACTGTACCAGATATTGTGGGATAGTTTCAGCACTTACTGAACAATTTCTAAAGGCCAGAGATCATCAGTTGTCACTTACGTTATGTTAATAACCTTACTAAACAGATGTTGTGATAACAGTTTAACTGATGTGTAGGCAGAAACTTTGTCAAACCATGAGTTTTCTCTGCTCTCAGACCCCCACAGCAGTCATCAACACAGAATACTTCTGTGACCAAAGATGTGGGGGTTCTTCCTCGTACACCAAGCCTGGACACCAGCTGGTGTCCTTCAATTCAGTTCTGACACTGTCTACCTGGAGATGGTGTCAGGTCCCGTAGGTTGAGGGTTTAGTCCCACAAGACCACCCCTTTCTTCCCCCATGGTTGAAAGTCAGGGCCTCTGGAACTTCTAAGCAACTGGCTTCAAGTTGGGATTCCCATGAACCCTTCTCTGGGTTCAATTAATTTGCTAGAGCAGCTCACAGGACTCAGGGAAACATTTACCTGTGTTTACTGGTTTATTATAAAGGACATTACGAAAGATACAGATGGAAACATGCATAGGGCCAGGTATGGGACACAGAGCTTCCATGCCCTCCCCTGGCACACCACCCTCCAGGAACCTCCATGTGTCTAGCTGTCTGGAAACTCTCTCAATACGGTTCTCTTGGGTTTCCATGGAAGCTTCAGTACATCAACATTCCTTCCCTCAGAGTATGGGGTAGGACCCTAACCCGGAAGGGTCTTAAGACCCTCAGTCAGAAAGGCAGGGAAGAGTGGAGTCCTTCCTTGGGGCAGTGGAAAGGAGGGCAGGAGAAGGTAAGAGGCCTGCACCTGATGCCTAACACACCCAATATTATAAAAAAAGACTGTAACAAGGGCAATGGGAGTCAGGAGCCAGGAACTGGGCCAAAATCCAGTATCTATCATAACATCACACTGATATATATAAAAAAAAGAGGCTTGGAGAAGTTGTTCCTTGTTTTAAATCAGCAGGTATCAAGTGGCAGAATCAGGATTAGAGCCCAGGGTGTCCGATTTGGTGTTGCATGTGCCTTCCACTGGAAAACAGCATAGATTGGTGTTAGTAATGTGGCTTCTAGAATCTGGCTGTGTGACTTTGACCTTGGACAGGTTATTTAAGCTGTCTAAGCCTCCATTTTCTCATTTAGAACATGGGAGTGCTAATAATTATTTTGGTTTTTTTAGAGACAGAGTCTTGCTCTGTCATGCAGGCTGGATTGCAGAGGCATGATCATAGCTGGCTGCAGTCTTGAACTTCTGGGCTCAAGCAATCCTCTTGCCTCAGCCTCCTAAGTAGCTAAGACTACAGGTACCATCACGCCCAGCTAATTTTTCATTTTTTGTAGAGATGGAGTCTTGCTATATTGTCCAGGCTGGTCTTGAACTCCTGGCCTCAGGCGATTCTCCTGCCCTGGTGTCCAAACACTCTGGGATTACAGGTGTGAGCCACTGTGTCCAGCTGATAGTTATTTTTTAGGGGCATTTTCTAGATCCTTGTCATTTCTCTGTCTTTCTCCCATCATCATTATCAAGGTCTTAATATATATATACTCAATCCCATGGTAACCTACTTCCATGTCCAAGTCGGAGCCAGTCTGCCCTGCACTGGAGACATACTAGTGTACAAGACAGTTCTTGTCTCTGCCTTTGTGGAATTTACAGTTTACTGGGGATACCTGTACTATGGTGGTGTAAGCAATGAATGTAGCCACATAGGATACTATTGGAAGGCATAATGGGGGCACCCGAGACTGGTGGGGCTGGATAGGAAGGGAAGGCTGCTTGGAACTGTACATTGAGAATGAAGGGTGATTCAGATTTAGCCAGGTGAAGAGGAGGGAGAAGAGTGTTCCAGAAACAATGATGTTTGCAAAATCTAGGAGATACAAGAGATCATGATGTTCTCCAAAAACTGAAAGTTCAACCTGTGCCCATGTGGGAGGTGGTAAGAATTGAGATGGAAACATTAGCAAGGGCACCTGAGGAGATGCCTTGCTAGTCATGTTAATGGTTTTGGACTTGGACCTGAGGGCAGTGGGAAACCACTGAAGGAATTTAAGGACTTTGCCACATGATAAGATTTGTACTCTGATTATTGTCTGAAAAGTAGGTGGGAGGAGATAAAGATTTGGAAACAAGATGATGAGAGCCCTAACTTCAACAGAATACTAGAAATGGGGAGATGCGAATATCTTCAAGAAATACTTAGGAAGTAGAACCGTCAGGACTTGGACTTGGAAAGTAGAGGAGAGGGAGATGTTGAACATAACGTTCAGGTTTTCACTTGGTTAACTTTCCCCTGAGTCAGAGAGTGCCAAGTGAAGAGGAAAAATATTATTATTTCCTTCCTAGATAAAGCACTTCATGTGTACCAGGCACTGTTCTAAGTGATTTATAGATACTATCTTGTTAACTGTTCACAGTGACCTTATGAGATAGTTACTAGTATTTTTTCCTATTTTATAGTTGAAGAAACTGAGGCATGCAGAGATTAACAACCTCCCCACGTAGCCAGAAATTGGTAGAGCCAGAAGTCAAACCAGGCAGACTCGTCCAAGACCCGGGTTCTTAACCACTGCACCCTGCTGTCTTATCAACAGGGAAGATAAATTCAGTTTCGGTCATGCTGAGTTTGAGGCACCATCAAGACATGTAAATGGAGTCACACTGTGGTTTGGCATTTAAAAACAAAATTTAAGCCAGAGACATGGATTTGAGAAAATTTACCTGTACGTAGTAATTGACCTGTGTGAGGAAGAGGAGGTAGAGTGAATAGAGGAGGAGGCCTGTTGGGAACACCCATTTAGAACCATTCCCAGGAGACTGAGGTTAGGCAAGACTAGAGAGGTAGGAAGAAAACCAGGAGAGCATGGACTAGATATTCAGTGACATCTTCATGGAGGTAACTGGTTTTGAAAGGAGGCCTCTCCAGTCCCCATTGCCCCTCCCTCTGTGACTCAGAACCACTGGGCTATGCTGGCACTCACTGCATTGTCCCTGGCCTCAAGGCATGCCCGTTACTGTGATGTGAGCAGCAGCGAATCTGTATGGGTCTGCAGCAGCTCGATTCTTGTCTCCTCAGAGGAAGGAATTCAACTGAGGGGCTTAAAGCAGAGAGACCAAGGCAAATTTCATATTTTTTTAAATCGATTTTTTTCCTATTTTTCTTTCTTTTCTTCCTTTCCTTTCCTTTCCTTCTTTTTTTTTTTTTTTCCTGAGACAGAGCCTTGCTATGTCTCCCAGGCTGGAGTTCAGTTGCATGCTCTAGGCTCACTGAAACCTCTACCTCCTGGGTTTAAGCGATTCTTGTGCCCCCACCTCCTGAGTAGCTGGGACTATAGGTGCTCTCCACCACGCCTGGCTAGTTTTTGTATTTTTAGCAGACAGAGGTTTCACCATGTTGACCAGGCTGGTCTTGAACTCCTGACCTCAAGTGATCCGCCCACCTCAGTCTCCCAAAGTGCTGGGATTACATGCATGAGCCACCATGCTGGGCCCCAAGGGTAATTTTAGAGCAAGAGTGAAAGCTTATTTAAAAGTTTTGGAGCAGGAACGAAAGGAAGTAAAGTACACTTGGAAGAGGGCCAAGTGGACTACTTGAGAGATTCAAGTGCCCTGTCCAACCCTTGACGTGGAGTTTTTATACATTGGCATGGTTCCTAGGTTTGCATTTCTTCTTCCCCGATTCTTTCTTGGGGCAGGCTATCCGCATGCACAGTGGCCTGCCAGCACTTGAGAAGGGCACATGTGCAGTGTGTTTACTGAGTTGTGCACGTGCTTGTTTGAGGCATTTTTTCCTTACCAGTCAAGCATTCCCAGAAGAAGGTCATACACTGGTTATACTGCCATTTTGCCTCGTAGTGTGCATTTTTGAGCCCACTCACTCAACTCCTGAAATCTTTTTTTTTTGAGACGGAGTCTTGCTGTGTTGCCCAGGCTGGAGTGCGGTGGTGCAATCTCCACTCACTGCAAGCTCCGCCTCCCGGGTTCATGCCATTCCCCTGCCTCAGCCTCCCGTGTAGCTGGGACTACAGGCACCTGCCACCGCGCCCGGCTAATTTTTGTATTTTTGGTAGAGACAGGGTTTCACCGTGTTAGTCAGGATTGTCTCGATCTCCTGACCTCGTGATCCGCCCGTCTCGGCCTCCCAAAGTGCTGGGATTACAGGCGTGAGCCACCGCGCCCGGCCAACTCCTGAAATCTTAATGGAAAGCTGCTAATTACCAGCTTCAGGTGTTTTCTATCTTTTGGGAGATTGCCTTTTCTTGGGGTCAGTTTGCGACCAATTATTTTTTAGAGAAACTGTTTAACAACCACCTGACCATGGTCTGACATTCCTGGTGGGAGGGGGGCCCTCTCCTGCCCTGCTTATGTCTGCTTAACTACTTACTGTAACAGTATCTCCCTACCACTTACGCCCCAATTATACATTACCAGAGTATTTCTCAGACTAAGCTCTTTGCCTGCCTTGTCCATGCAGCATTTTTGGTATTTGGCATTCATATGCAGCCTGTGGCCCTTGTTCAGATCATTGCCCTCCCGGACTGTATAATCCAGAGACCCATGTTTTAACTATTCACCAGGCTGAGGCCACTGTGCTGTCTCCACCCTCAGCATTCTCTTTACCAAGCATCTTTCTTGTTCGTCAAATACCTTTGCTATGTGATCTCCACCCTTGCTTTTCAGTTCAACCTGTTTTCTGTGATCAGCCATTTAACCCTTTAAAACCCAATCTTAGACTCTTCCCAGTTAACTTACTTCCAAGTCCAAGTCTGAGCATTGGGTTAAGCTTATCGTTGGTGTATGTCTTTATTTTCTTCTGAGTCTCTGAACATTATAGAAAAAAGTTACAGAACTGCATTAATTCACCTCCAAATATTTTGTTTCTGAAACTGTGAGGTCTTAGTCATCTCCTTATTTTTGTCTTAATATTCAATAATCTGTAAGTACTATAACATATAAATGTTGACTAAAGCAGAATAAAATAAATGTTTGCTAGTGGTCTGTTAACATGATCTTTAATAGCCTTTGTAGATTTTATTTAGGAATAATATTTGATATAATATAGTAAATAATTTTTGAAGCATTTTATAAATTAAATATTTTCTTAATTCCAAGGAAAAGGAAGTCATATTGTGTTTATATACTAAGGTAAGCCTTGTGTTTTGCTTATATACATATTATCTTATCTAGACTTATGGCTTTTGTGGTTCTTAAAAGCTATGCCAAACTCTCTTATTTTTATTCTCCTGACCCAAATGTTTTGAAACCTTGCCCACTAAATTGTTTCTTAAGTAATCATTTGTTCTTCCCCTTTTTTCCTATGTTAAAGCCAATACAACAGTCAGCATATGATATCCTATTTTACTAAGCTGACAATTTAATTCTCACAAAAACCCTATCAATGTATTTTCTTGTTGGATTCAGCAACCTTAATAAATTTTAAAATTCAATTTCTGTTATGGTTTTGAAATATTCAAGCTAACTCTTAGAGCTTTTATCATTGCCTTTGTGTACATGGAATGTAAGAAAATTATTCTAAAGTTACCGTGCCTTTTTTTCAGTCTGTGCTTTATATCATTTGTTCTCCATCTGTGAGGGTAAAATCACCAGCTTACAGGTAACGGCCTCATTTCCATTTCTTCCCTAACTTAGTGTGGCGAAGTACTGTTAGTAAGTAGGGCAGTCTGAGCGGATTTGGGCAGCTGGGATGGAATTTGGACTTCCGTGACAAAGGACCAGTAGAAGTCTAGCAGGATCTAGCATTTGAAAGGAGTATCATGTAAGGAAAAGCTAGCAGTGTGGTGATGGTTTTTCTTTCTTTTTCTTTTCTTTTCTTTCTTTTTTTTTTTTTTTTTGGTAGTTGAGAAAGGATTAGTTTGGGATTCAGTCTCGAGGTGAGGTTTTGAGAAACAGCTTGGAATTTGAGAGTCTCTGGAGATCAAACTTAATGCTTCAATGAAAAAGCCAGTGCTTTTATCGTTCATAAATAATTTTAAATCTTCCATAACTATTTGCACATCTAAGGATTTCAGATATTTCCAATATACTTATTTCTTTGAAAACTGGAATGGTAAGGTTGCAACCTTGTAAGCTGCTTATTTGAGTAGGAAAACTGAATGACTTACTTAAAATCAGTTTTTTTTTTTTTAAAGTTTTATCTCTGCAGCCTCTAAACCAAAGATTTTTCTTTTGATAAATGTTAAACTTTTAAATGACATAATATATTGTAAGAGTAATATCTCTGGGCAGTAGCTGTACTGATTTAAATCTAGAAAAAAGTAATATGTTCTTACCATCGTATAACTATAAATACATATAGTTCTTTTTCTGGTCTTCCTTTTCCAGTTGACTGCCTCACAGTCAGTGTGTCTCACTAAACTGTGGTCAGTCAGTTCTTCGAAAGAACACGGTGATTAGAATATTGCTGTTTCTTTGATCTAGGTTATTTATGAACACTGCTGATGTTCTTTCTCTGAACTGTAACTGTGCCATTCCACTCAAGGGCACCTAGGTCTTGGCCACCCTCTGCTCCAGGAACCTGTTCTCAGGTATGAGCAGACCTGATAACAAAATCACTTAATCCTCAAATTCTTAAAAAAAACTTTTAAAATTGATACATAATAATTGTACATATGTGATACATGTGGTATTTTGATACATACATAGAATATGTGGTGATCAAGTCCGGCTGGTTAGGATATCCATCAACACAAGCGTTTATCATTTCTTTGTATTGGGCCTTCTCTTTTAGTTGTTTTGAAATATACAATAAATTATTGTTAACTGTAGTTACTCTACTGTGCTAAAGAACACTAGCACTTATCCTTCTAACTGTGTATTTGAACCCATTAACCAACCTCTCTTCATTCTCCTTACCCCGTGCTTTTGAATGAATAAGGAATCACTTTGCTGCTGTCCTTTCATCATAGTTAAGCATCTTTAGTTCCCAATATTTTGTACCCCCTCTAGTTATTGCTTTTCAACATGTCATTGAAGGAATCATGATTATTAATGATCCTTAATGAGTTCTATGACTGTATTTTACTCTGAGAGTTGAAATGTATTTATGTTAGTGTTTTATAATTGATGAGTCTTATTATTATTATTATCATTATTCGAGACGGAGTTTTGTTCTTGTTGCCCAGGATAGAGTGCAGTGGCCCAATCTCGGCTCACTGCAACCTCCGCCTTCCAGTTTCAAGTGATTCTCCTGCCTCAGTCTCCCAAGTTGCTGGGATTACAGGTGCCCGCCACCACACCTAGCTAATTTATTTTGTATTTTTACAAAATAGAGATGGGGTTTCACCATGTTGGTCAGGCTGGGCTCGAACTGCTGACCTTGTGATCTAGCTGCCTCGGCCTCCCAAAGTACTGGGATAACAGGCGTGAGGATGAGTATTATTTTTGCTTTAGAAACACAGAAATGGATTCTTCAGCAAATATGACAAATTACTGGTATGTGTCATGACAACAGGTTACTGAAAATGTATATAACAGACCTTAATTTATAATTCAATTAGCATATACTTATAGTGATTTATAGAAAATGTAGAATAATAAGCTTGTATGTAAAATTGATGGTCTAATTCATATTTTAAAATTTAATAGACGTATGAACACATACATCTTTTGAAGCCAATTTCTATTAGTTCATTCCTATTGAGAAAAGGTAAAACAGTTTCAAATTACTTGCAAGAATTATCTACTGTTAGTTCAGTAGAGCAAGTATTGGAAATTTTCCTTTTAAAAATTGCAGCATCACATATTTTGCTTTGTTATAGTATTTTCACTTGTTTTATTGACTGTTTTATGGTGTTCTATCTTAAAATTAAATAAGCCTTACCTTTTGAGGTAGTCATAATTTGTATAATTTCCAATGTACAGATGAGGTAGAAAAAGTGGAATATTCTTGTTTTTGAGGTGAGCCTGTATTTAGATATATAAATGGTACAATTTATCTTTTAAGTTACTGTTTTAAATGTAGATTCTTTTTCTTTTTGTTTTTTTTGAGACGGAGTCTCGCTCTGTCGCCCAGGCTAGAGTGCAGTGGCCGGATCTCAGCTCACTGCAAACTCCGCCTCCTGGGTTTACGCCATTCTCCTGCCTCAACCTCCCAAGTAGCTGGGACTACCGGCGCCCGCCACCTCGCCCGGCTAGTTTTTTGTATTTTTTTTTAGTAGAGACGGGATTTCACTGTGTTCACCAGGATGGTCTCGATCTCCTGACCTTGTGATCCGCCTGTCTCGGCCTCCCAAGGTGCTGGGATTACAGGCTTGAGCCACCGCGCCCGGCCAGATTCTGTGTTTTTTTCATTCTCCAATTATCTCAATATTTCAACTTCTTTGTTGGTTGTGTTCTTGAAGAACTGTGGTCCCAGATATGTAGAGAAGTGTGATGGTGAATTGACATTTGCATATCTTTTTGATTTCTTATCACCTTTTGGGACTGGAGTCCATTTGAAATCTGAAGAATGTGATACTGTCTCTTTCGAGAAAAATGCACATATTTATAAACAAAATTTAGTGTATGATTCTAGGCATTTTATGAACTCTGGCTCTGTCCTATATGTAGATACTATTCTGGTCTAATTTCAGAAAGTAACCACTCTAATTTAGTATATGTTACTTGTTTCATTGGAACTTCTTATTTCTACAGGACTTCTTTCCATTCATTCAAAAAATACTTATGAATCATCAGTTTTGTGCATGCATGCTACAGAACTTAGGTACTGAGAGGAAGCCAGGAATTCTCAGAGAAACACAAATCTATACTATCTTTTGCACAAATTTAGAAGACAAATTGTGTGAACTGGAATGGTCACGGATGCTCTTGTGTATGTTGGGTTGAATTAGGCTTCAGAAAACTGGGAAGATGGGTGGAAGAAATGAGTGATGCTAGTCTGGCTGCAAACATTTAGTGATGACCTCAAACCCTGGAATCCTTTTATCTTTGAAGGGAGATAGCCTAGATCCTTATAGGATAAATATGTAGGCTAGAGCAGTCTTTTTCAAACTTGAGTAATGTACTGGCTCCTTTTAAAAGGAAATTATTGTGGCCTGTCCATTCTGACTAAAATTATTTTTATTTAATGTTACTTAAATATGTAAAAACATAAAACTTGACCTGAATGTTCTAGGCTTATAACATTTACGCAACTGTAAAATCCAAAACTGATTTAAAAATTCCACAAACAATGATAATGATATGTTGCTGCAAATAAATTGCCACTTGCAATGCAAATGTGGTGCTGGCCATTATGGCATCAGTTCTTTTGAGGTCAACTTGCCCCTGATACCAGGACTCAAATGTATGGTTTATGGTTTTGTTCTCTTTTTTTTTAATTGGCTTAAAAATATTTGAAATATTACTACCTCATATCAACTTTACTGTAAACATAAAATAGACACACTGATCAGTTATGAGACGGTCATCCAGATGACTTAGAATATATGTGTTCATTTATTAAAGATTATAATTGCTATGGTTATATCTATCAGAACAGTGGTTACCTCTATGTGGGAGATTCACTGCAAAGGGACATACGATGCATTTTGGGGGATAGTCATAATTTGTAATATCTTGACTTGAGCATTATTTTCATAGGTACACACATGATATGGTTTGGATGTTTGCCTCCTCCACATCTCATGTTGAAATGTAATTCCCAATGTTGGAGGTGGGGCCGTGTGGGAGGTATTTGGGTCATGGGGGCAGATTCCTCATGAGTGGCTTGGTGTCCTCCCCATGATAATGAATGAGTTCTTGCTCTGAGTTCTCATGAGATCTGGTTGTTTAAAAGAGTGTGGCATCTCCCTCCTCCCTGCTCCCTCTGTCACCGTGTGGCATGCCTGTTTCTCTTTTTACCTTCCACCATGATTGGAAGCTTCCTGAGGCCTCACCAGAAGCAGATACTGGCACCACGCTTCCTGTTCAGCCTGCAGATCCATAAGTCAAATACACCTCTTCTCTTTATAAATTACTCAGTCTCAGGTATTCCTTTATGCAATGAAAATAGATTAATACAACACATTTATAAAAACTCATCAAATTAAACATCGTATTTCACTGCAGTAAAGTTAACCTTAGTAAAGAAAAATAATTATTGGAAGGAAGACACAAAATTTAACTTTTTTTTTTTTTTAAATGCAAGAACTCTCATATGCTGAGAATGAATGTATGGACTTTAGTTTGGGACCCACAATCAAGGAAGGCTACTGAACATTTGTGACTCCAGTAGGCTTTGGCCCAAACTCATGCGCTGTTTTCTACCGTGGTGAACTGAACTTGACCATATATGAGCAGTGAAGACTCTTTGCGCCCAGCGTAGAGGACAGCCTATGTAGTGCGTCTTATGCCACCAAGCACCTTGCACCATGCTGATTTCAACTCAGGCTTCTAATTGGAATATTCCTCTGAATATTCTTCTTTCCCCCATTGTAGCCACATAGCGGAAGAGAGAGGAGGGTAACTTGAAGAGTGCAGAAGGAAGGAGATCCAATAGAACAGCACTCAAAAGAAGATTAGAGTTTAGTAGATACTTTTGTCCTGAAAATCTTTATTTTTGCAATGAACACTTGTGAGACCTTATTTAAAAACTTGTCTGATGGTCGAGTGCGGTGGCTTACACCTGTAATCCCAGTACTTTGGGAGGCCGAGGCGGGCAGATCACGAGGTCAGGAAATTGAGACCATCCTGCTTAACACGGTGAAACCCTGTCTCTACTCAAAATACAAAAAATTAGCCGGGCGAGGTGGCGGGCGCCTGTAGTCCCAGCTACTTGGGAGGCTGAGGCAGGAGAATGGCGTGAACCCGGGAGGCGGAGATTGCAGTGAGCCAAGATCGTGCCACTGCACTCCAGCCTGGGCAACAGAGCGAGACTCCATCTCAAAAAAAAAAAAAAAAAAAAAACTTGTCCGAAGAGATGTAAGAATTAAAGTTAGATCTCTAATCCTATGAGTTATTTCCTATTCTGTAGTTTTTCCAGCTTGTCAAGGAGAAGGAATGGGGCCTTCTAATCTCTCATGAATGTCTTTCCTCTTCTGTGCCTATGGAAAAGAAAAAAAAAAAAACAACGTGTTTTTGAGCAAAACATGTTTACAGTAGAAGTTTCTAAATATTCAAGAATTATTAGATCATTCTGTCACATGAACTCTTTTACCTTTTGTAGGTTTTAGATAGATAGTCCTCATCTACATGCAGAGGTGAATTTTTTTTTTAACCAAATTTTACAGAACTATATATTAGTTGTTATATCAGAAAACAAAACCAAACAAAACAAGTTTTCTTCTCTTAAACAGTGAACAGTGAACACTCATCATACTTCTGTGACCAGAATATGTGGGAATTTCTCCCTATTAACAACCAATTTTCTGGTGAACAAGTGGGCGTCCTATACTTCAATTAAATTCTGACACTGCTTGTCTCGAGTAGAGTCAGCTTTTCCAGGTTAAGTGCTAGGTCCCACGAGGCTGCCCCTCAGTTCAGACAGCAGTCGCAGATAGTAGGTTGTCACCTATGCTTCTGATCAACTAGTTGTAAATCAGGATTCCTAGGACCCATTCCTTGGGTTTGATTAATTTACTAGGATGCCTCCCAGCAGAACTCAAAGAAACACATTTGCTGGTTTATTACATTAATAAAGGATATAGATGAACATTCAGATAGAGAAGTACAGAGGGTGAGGTCTTGAAGGGTCCTGAGCACTGGAGCTCCTGTCTTCATAGAGTTGGGATGCACCACCCTCCAGGCACATGAATGTGTTGTCAAGCTGAAAGCTTTCCAAGCCCTGTAGTTCAAGGATTTTTATGTAGTTTTTATCATGTAGACATGATTGCTTATTAACTCAATCTCCAGCCCATTGCCTCTTCCCAAAGGATGGGATGGGGCTGAAAATTCCAAGCTTCTAATCATGGCCTGGTCCTTCTAGTGATCAGACCCCATCTAGGGGCCCTCTAAGAGTCACCTCATTAGAACAGAAGATGTTCCTATCAACAAGGAAATTCCAAGGAATTAGGGGCCCTGTGTCAGCAATTGGGGTCAAAGACCCAATATCAAAACAAAAGATGCACCTAGCACCTCTGCTCAGGAAATTACAAGGGTTTTAGGAGCTCTGTCCCAGAAATCAGGGTTGGAGACCAAATCTTTTTTATTTATCCCATTGTCATAATTGTCTGTTGTTGAGTAACAAATTACACCAATACTTAGCAGCTTAGAACAATAAGTATTTATTGTATCACACAGTTTCTGTGGGTTAGGAATCCACGAGCACCTCAGCTAGGGGTTGCTGATTCATGATCTCTCACGAAGTTGCTGCCAAGATATCAGCTGGTACTGCAAGTGTCTGCATACATGACCCAGAGAAGCTTGTTTGTAAGCCTGGCAAGCCGGTGCTGGTCTTTTGCAGGAGGCTACAGTTTCTCAACACATGGACGTCTTTATAGGGTGCTTGAAAGTCCTCACAATTGGAACTCTCCATTGGGCTGCTTGAGCATTCTCACAACCTGGCTGCTGGATTCGCCCCACTATGAGTGGTCCTAGAGAGTAAGATGGAGATTGCAATATCTTATGACTTAACCTCATAAGGTACACTCATGCATTTCCACGGTGTCCTGGGCTGGGCTGCATATTGGGGTGCAATAGTGAACAACAGACATACAGACACACATTCCTGGCCTTGCAGCTTGCAGCCCTGCCAGGGGAACGCTTACATATATATGCCCTTATAAGTTCAATAACAAAAAGGAATATTTATAAAGGCAAAAGTGCTATGACAAAAACAAAGGAAGTGCTGAATTAGAGTGTAACTGGGAGGACCCACTTAGATTGAGATACTAGGGAGGACATCTGAGAGGAAGTGACCTTTAGACTGAGTCCAGATGGATGAGTAAAAACCAGTCACAGAAGGGCTGGGAGGGGAGAGGGAAGATCCTGTGTAGAGCCCTCCAGAAAGGAAAGCACTTGGCCCGTTGGAGGAATCCAAAGGAGGCCAAGGTGACTGAAATGTAGTAGAAAAGAGAGGACGGTAAGGGACAGGTGGGGAGGTAAGCAGAGTCAGATCATGCAGAACCTTGTGGATCATAGAGTTGGATTGTTAATACAAATGCAATGGTATGTTTATATTTAGGTTTAGCTGCACGTGACTGAAACCAAAGGGTAGTTTATATAAGATAAGAGTTTATTTCTCTTATGAAAGGAGTCATGTGGTAGGAAATCCAGGGTAATTTCCGACCCAGGTTCCTATTGATTTACTTATTTCTTCAACTATTTTTGGCTTCAATGACTTTCCTCCTGAAAGTTACATTATGTCCTCATATGGCTGCTACAACTTCAGTTGTCACATCCTTGCTGTAGGTCAGAAGAAGAAGGAAAATGTAAAGAGCAAAACGGGGACTTCTCCCAGCTGATTAGTCCCCTTCAGTGGCCTTTAGAAGTGCCGCACAACACTCCCACTTGGAGTCAGTTGACCAGACCTTAGCTACATGCCCTTCTACAATTGCATGGGAGAGAGTGCATTTTATTTTGGATAAAAAGTACCAACTAAATATCATCTCCCTGCTACTTAGTGGAAAGGGAAACTGGGTGTGGGGGCAGGCAGCCAGCAGCCTGTGTCACAAATGGGAAGCCACTGCAGGGGTTAAAGCCAGGGAGTGATCCGGTGCTTTATAAAAGGGACATTCCGGCTCCTGGTGGAAAAGGGTTTACGGAGGGAAAGAGTGGAAGCAGGGAGGTCAGTGAGAAGCCTATTGCAGTAATCCAAAAGTTAGATAATGAGCCTGGGCTGGGTTAGAGGTGGTGGTTTGGAACCGGGTGGATCTGGGATATATAACCCAGTTCAGATCTACAGGTCTTGGTGATAAGTGAGGTGTGAGGAAAGGGGAGGAATCCAGAATGAAATCCAGGTTTCCTGTTTGAGCAATGCTGAGGGTGGTAGTGCAATTTATGGAGATGAGAAAGACTAGCAGGGGAGGGTAGAGGAACTGGCATAGAGGGACAATTAGGAGGTCGGTTTTAGGCATGTTGGGGTTGAGAGGTTAGGGTATGGGAGGTGTTGAGTAAACAATTGGATATACATTTCAGGAGTTTGCAGGGAGGTCAGAGCATATTCATTGTATTTGCAGCCATGGGATATTTAAAATCAATTAGGGCTGGGCACAGTGGTTTATGCCTGTAATCCTAGCACTTTGGGAGGCTGAGATGAAAGGATCCCTTGAGCCCTGGAGTTTGAGACCAGCCTGGGCAACATAGCGAGACCCTGTCACCACTAAAAGGAAAGAAAAGTAGCTGGACATAGTGCCTTGCACCTGTAGTCCCAGCTACTTGAGAGACTGGGGTGGGAGGATCACTAGAACCTAGGAGGTCAAGGCTACAGTGAGCTGTAGTCACACCACTGCACTCCAGCCTGAGTGACAGAGCAAGGCCCTCTCTCAAAAAAAAAAAAAAAAAAAAAAAAAGTAAAATCAACTAGGCCGAGATTATAGAAAGGGAAAGGAAGAGGGCCTGTGGCTTAGCGCCAAGAAATATTTAACATTTCGAGGTTGGATAGAGAAGATGTCAACCAAAGAAAGTGAGGCGGGGTCAAGGAAAACCAGGAGGTATGTGGTGCCATAGAAACCTGGACAGGCAGGGCTTCAGAATGTAGTGTGTGAACTGTCCAAGGCTGCTGAGAGGGAGGCTAAAATATGGTCAGAAAGGCATCCATCAGATCTGGAAACCTGGAGATCACTAGTGATTCCCCAGGGCAGCATCATAAAAACATTCCAGTGGAGTGGTGAGGATGGAAGTCAGACAAAGGTGGAGTGAAGTGGGATTAGGGACCCAACAGTATCCAACTGCTGAGTATAGGGTGCAAGCCTCTGAAAGTCAGAGTGTTTCTTAGGGCAGACAAACCATAATCACTAGTAGATAATCAGAAGAAGAATGGACCCATAAAATGGGTGTAAGTGGCTACCAGCTAGAATGCATTCGAAAAATAGCTTTTGGAACAAAAGAAAAGTTTGTCAAGTTATTTAGCACTGCACTTCTATGCCGACACTTATCAGGAGCAAATGTGATTGTGAAGAGGCTGGTCCAGGGCTCTGTCCTGAGTGTAGCTCATAAATACAATCAGTTCAATCCTCAATCCAGTCTGAAAGGAGAAAAACCTGTTTGACACGTGTGTGGAGACAACATAGGTCTGACCATTTAGCCCCTTTCTCAGAACCTGGAGATCCCGGTGAAGAATTGCTGACCCCCACAGCTGCCACAGTGTCAATTCTTGTGTTTGAAGAATTTTTTTTGAGACGAAGTCTCACTCTGTCACCCAGGCTGGAGTGCAGTAACACGATCTTGGCTCACCGCAACCTCTGCCTCCTGGGTTCAAGCGATTCTCCTGCCTCAGCCTCCCAGGTAGCTGGGATTACAAGTGGGTGCCACCGTGCCCAGCTAATTTTCGCATTTGAGATTATTTGGATATTTAGTAGGGATGAGGTTTCACCATCTTGACCAGACTGGTCTCGAACTCCTGACTTCGTGATCCACCTGCCTCAGCCTCCCAAAGTGCTGGGATTACAGGCGTGAGCCACCGTGCCCGGTCATTTGAAGAATTTTTAAAGAATCTTGGACAAAGCTTTCTGGATGGTAACAAACTGAACCTGGCTGATGTGCACCTGCTTGAAACTTCCTCCCACCTCCCAGGGGAAGAGAAAGTCCCTTCTGTTCTCTCTGCATTTCTTCTCTCCAGCAGGAATGAGTAATATCCCTATGATTAAGAAATTCCTGGCACCTGGTAGCAAGAAAAGCCCACCCCCTGATGCCAATGATGTGAAAACAGTCCACCAGATCTTTATATTGTAAAGCTGGTACTTATTTAAAATAACCATGAGCTGGACGGCCTCTGTGGATTGCTGTGCCCCTTAAGTACTATAATCAGTGCCACACTGCAGTGGTCCCAGGGCCTATGAATAGCTACTTCCTCAGTAGTTCTTATGTTTCAGGGGCACCTTCTCTACGGAAGATCTTAATTTGCTCATGAGTAACTGGGAGAGAGGGCAGGCCAGATTTAAGTTAGCCCTTCCTCCGATGAGTTATTCCAGCTCCTATGGCTAGTCCATTCTGCCGTGGGGGAGGGTGAGAATTATGTTCTCCTCTGAGTTTCCTCCTCCTTTTCCTTTTTAGAAAGTGAAGTGAGATTATTTGGAATAGGTCAAGGAGCAGAAATGCACATATTAATGCAGTGGCCTTTAAAGTGTGATTCCCCAAGCCAGCATCATCAAAGTCACCTGGGAATTTACTAGAAGTGGATTTTTAAAAAACTCTAATCTAGACTTACTGTATCCAAGCTGAGGGATAGTTCCCAGCAATCTGATCCCAAGCAAGCTTATTACAATCTTGTTTTTTTAAACAAGCCTTCCAGGTGATTGTGTTGCAAGCTAAAGATTGAGAAACATTGCTCTAACCAGGAAAGAGAGAGATTCAGGGCCATTCCAGAGTAAGGGACACTGATACAAATTACTGAGGATAGAACTGAGCTAAGGATTGACCGTGTTACATGTCAGTGCAAACCTACAGGTTCCGAACCCGCTCTGAGGCCCTGGAGATGTCCCATGTACTCACTGGAAAGGAGTGAAGGAAATGGAGACAGCTTGAGTAAGACAAGTTAGGTTACAAAGGGAACAAAAAAATGACAAGGTTGTAAAGTATAAAAATATGCGTTAGAAATATTTCCGGAAGATTATCTAGCTTCCTATATCTACGACGACTTTGATGTCTCTTTAGAGAAGGACAGTTTTAATTTTTATGACTTTTTATATCATTTGGTTTCTTTTTTTGATAAACAATGGTAAGAATCATTGTGTTTAGCAAAACTTGTTTTTAATATGTTAATCTTTTATTTCAATGTGTATAACACATTTTTGGTTTTCTTTATTTGTAGTTAAGAACATTCTTTTTTGGTTCTTTAGATTTTTAAGAGTGGGCCTTTCTACATCCTCCTAGTAGGAAATGGGGGATTCTTTTATATCTCTGAAACCTGGCTTATCTCTGGAATGGGGAGGCTCTTATCCTTTTCTTCAAATATAATATAATATAATATAATATAATATAATATAATATAATATAATATAATATAA